>NW_008751717.1:887941-893436 GCF_000715545.1 Opisthorchis viverrini | reverse complement strand
ATATATAAAACTTTCGATGCCTAGCTGCTATGCCAACAGAAGTAGGCACAAGGGCTGGGATACTGCCAGGTTGTCCAAGCATAGGTGGAAGCAGTCGAGATGTTCAGGTTGGGTTGGAACGATGGACCTTCCGGTCCGTAAGCTGGCGCCATAACCCCTGCGCTATCCCGAGCCGCTGGGTCTCATCTAATGAGTAAACTCTACCACTCGGTGAAACAGTCATACCTGAGTGAACCCACTCTGAATTCGGAAATGGTTTTGTTGTGGAGGTTACAATCGTGCTTCAGCGCAGCCTTGTTTACTTTTTTTATCATCACGACACCATGGATTTTCACAATGATTCACACCTTAAAAAGGTTTCTCAGATTCAAGTTTACCATCGAAATTATGAGACTTTCCACCCTCACTTGCAACGTATACATTTGCAAGCCATACATTTCAAGTATATCAATAGGTTGCCTGATGCAGTGTGATTGATTCGCTCACTCACTCTGTGGCACGCACCGTCTAAATTTCCGACACAAAAGTCTACAATAAACTCCACTTCGAACGCTTCGCAACACTGGAGGCAGCCTCTGCATGCTCATACTCTATGGTCCCTCACCTGGCTCTTATTGTTGTCAAAGGAGTCCTGTGGAGTTGGACTTGTAGACCTGCCATGTAACCATCTTTTCGGGTCCTTCTAGTTTTCAAGTATTATTCTCTGATTTAGGTGATCTTTCAAGTATATCAATAGGTTGCCTGATGCAGTGTGATTGATTCGCTCACTCACTCTGTGGCACGTACCGTCTAAATTTCCGACACAAAAGTCTACAATAAACTCCACTTCGAACGCTTCGCAACACTGGAGGCAGCCTCTGCATGCTCATACTCTATGGTCCCTCACCTGGCTCTTATTGTTGTCAAAGGAGTCCTGTGGAGTTGGACTTGTAGACCTGCCATGTAACCATCTTTTCGGGTCCTTCTAGTTTTCAAGTATTATTCTCTGATTCAGGTGATCAGCGGTCTGTCGTTCGCCTGCCGTGCCAGAGATAGTGTGTTCGACTCCAAACGTCTGACCCGCGTGTTGCTCACTGCAGAGGGGTGTCAAGTGGTAATAGACAGCTGTGCAGTAATTTAAATTTTCAGAATTGGCCAACTTTGTTCTGAAGACGAAGTTCAGAATTCAAACCCACGTCCAAGAAAAACCCCAACAAAGTTAGGTCACTCTCCTGGAGAGACCAACAAACTGCTTTTTTGGGCATTATCTCCACTAAAAAAGAGTACTCTGTTTAACAAATAGAAAACGGGCAGTGACATAGGATACCATCTTGTTTGGACAACAGAAATGCTTTTGTAGCTTGTAGCTAAGTAAGAGATTTACAGAAACCAGGTATCCGAACTCCGTGCTACTTACCGTGAACGATTCTGTAACTCAAGGACACAGGAAATCGCTTCTTGATCTGATTTTTTTGCCCACAGGCACATCCCTGCGGATAAGGACAGCAACGCCAACCACCACTTTCTCACGCTGTTCTTTTCCAACTTTGAACTGGTGAATAACAAACAATTTTTTGTCCTTATTCAGCACCATAGTCATCGAAGCTACCTTGGCATAACGTGTCTCGTTCAGCTGAGCACGCGGACTACAGACTATATACTGGACGCATTAGCTCTACGTGACCATTTGCACAAACTGAATGTGATCTTCACTGACCCTGATGTGGTTAAGGTAAGCCTGACGTTCCACGTTTCTCATCCCATCATGATTTGACTTTTGGCACGTCGTTTGTTTGAGCTGACATTTGCCCACTGAGCTTTGTTTCGGCTGGTGCAATTCCTCTTGACACGTCGGTCGCAGGCGTTTTTCTTCAAGCTTTTCAGTTTCTGAAAATGTTCCAACTCCAACCAACCATGAACCATAAGAGTTTGTTCTCTAATCATTTCATATTTCCTTAACAATTTGGACACCTGGGAAGTGCAACGTAGCCCACGTCCCGACACGACTGCGTCCGTACACGACTGCGGAAATAATCGATTGCAGTCAGCCACTATCCTCTCGACTTCTAATATTCGCCTGGACGCTCTGGAGGATCTCATTGATGGTGAGAAATAATCGATTCCAGTCAGCCACTATTCTCTCGACTTCTAGTATTCGCCCGGACGCTCTGGAGGATCTCATTGATGGTGACGAATTAGATTGGATTTACCGAAAGGATACCACAACCTGTCTATTCGCTTTGACTTTTTCTCAACCAGTGTACAGTTCTAGGACGCTTTTGGCATTCGTCCTTAACAGATGTGCCACTGTTATTTGATTTATACAACACCTAGATTTGTCACATGAAATGTATGAATAAACCTGATCCATCCCCTTGTTAGTAAGGAGAAATTTTGGCGACTGGAGCCAAGTGGTCCATGTTACTAGTACCTACCTCCGCTTGCGTTCCGGCGGGTTGAGCCTGCTGTATAGATGCGGTAATCCGTCGATTGAGATACAGGACGCTTGCACAGAGGTCTCACGATCCAGGACGCCTAACCTCTCTGAGGAGTGACGAGGTCAATTTTGCCAATATCTCCAGAACTAATTAACTCGGAATCTTCGAAAAATCCCAAATGACTCATTGAACCAAAAGGCATGCAGTTTAGGATGAGACACAGGGCTGTCGGTATTATTATATCCAGTGAAATATTCTTCTCGTCGCACTTGAACACTGTCCGCCTCTGACTTTCAGGTCTTTCATGGATCAGATATGGATCTCATGTGGCTTCAGAGGGATTTCAGCGTCTATGTTATCAACTTGTTTGACACCGGGCTGGCGGCCCGAGCACTACAGCTGGGACGCTTTTCTCTTAGCTTTCTTCTGCTGCGGTATGCCAATTTTCGCGCAAATAAGAAATATCAACTGGCCGACTGGCGAATCAGGTACGAATACTTTTTGGTCTTCCCGGCTGTCGACTTTTCAAGCGATGTTAATGGAGGTTTCATACTAAATATTCAATTAAAAACAGCTAATGAATGACACCTACACAGTAGAGTTAACCATACATTGAGTTTAAGGCCCTGGTCATCCACGTAATTGTGACCGACTAACAGAATTTCTGCTCCTGTGCAATGAAATACTACGGTGTAGCTAGCCTCCAGAGCAATTTTCTGGTTCTTGGGAGGGAGTGCACTCTTACGCTAAAATGGATCGGGACAAGGACCGCGTCCTCTCCATGTGAAAGGTTGCTCTGGTCAAGGCTCCACTGTGAACTCTTATTACTATGGGGAACGCTTTTCACAGATGTAGCCAGTTGTACTGGTCTACATACTCCCTAAAAAGCGTCCATGACCTATGAATTTAGTTCTGACAAGAGACTCAACTGATTCCAGCTGGATCTCTTGTTTCTGACGGTCCGCTTCAACTGAATGTGGTGTACCAAGCCGCTTAATGTTTCAGTTGGTACGGCATTCGATATATGACAGTACCTTGTCTGAACGCAGCGCACTACCCTTAAGTTCGTGGGAGACTTCGTTAGCCCAGTCGAAGAGCTTTAAGCAACCTTATGAGTAGTGTATTACGTTTGGGCTATTTTTAAAGCTTACTTTGTCGGTGCATGGGTTTTTCGCACTCTAACGGTGTGGGTCTTCACAACAACACATCTTTTTCAATATAAAATCCTAAACATAACGAACTGCTTTTAGGGCTCGCGGAAAATTCTAGCTATCGTAAACGAGACTTTCAGTTCGATTCAGCTGAGTCTCCCGTTAAGACGAAATTAGCTTGTGAATGGGAGTATTTGGCAAAGTAACAAGATGTGGGTTCAGAATTGTTACGCCCGTGCGTACTTGGGTCACCCTCGTGATGACTTGATGCATTTGTTCGATGATCCAGTGCCAGTTTTATCCAGTCGCGTCTTTTCCAAGCTGTTCTCTGAAGCGCTGCGCGTAAAAATCGCTTGCTGTCCAGAGTAGGCTCTCGTCACACTGCCTTCACCACTATTTGACACGTGTCCATGACTGCATTTTACGGACAATGCTGGGCCATGGTAAGCATTGATGTATGCGGACCTTTGAAATTAATCTAACTGTATGCGAAGAGTATATTCACATGGATATTGACCCATGTGATTATCCTGGAGCTCAGCGGTATGTCAGTATCGATCGTGGAAGACTTCCAGGATGCCCGGATTGTCAAATCAGTTCTGTGTGCTTGCTTTGTGATTGTACCTGTTCCACAGTCTGGTTTTTTCATCTTCTTGTTTTTGGCACGCGCTTGACTGTGATGAGGAACGATGGTTGACTCAAACCACTCACTTCTCAATGGGATACTCTGTAGTGAGTATGCAGTGAAACAGTAGCCCAAAGTACCAGGTGAGCCTTAAGTATGTTGGCTAGATAATTCGAGATACCTGCCAGAGATGCATCTGATGACTCGAAATAGCATCCCTCAGTATGAGGTTGCAACCCATTCCGAGTCCGACGACTGAAAGTTTCATCCCTTGTCTTAGCTCAGTTCACTTTTATTCTTGGCGGCTGAGGTGAAAAACCAAGAGACGAAAGCACGCGATGTTTTTCCGAACTAATATCATCTGTGGTATCCGCGTGACATAAGCATATATGTCACTTCTGTGTGGTCAGTTATTCTTTACACGTAAACTCCCCCCAGTCTCCTGTCTCTGATACATTCAAACGTTTGCTCTCACTTGATAGACAAACTACTAAAGTAACGTCATGACTTAATGGGGTGCGTTATCAAAAAAATGGGTTCGGCAGACTCCTAAGCGCAGTCATTTGACGGGACAAACTTAGGTGTTTTGAAATATGTTATGTAACTTTCCGTCCATCGTCCATATCTGCCTGTACTTCTCACGAGACAAGAAACTGATAGAAGAAGACCAGCTAAAAGTCAGGGAATGGCACTGAGTCTGAGTCTGAAAAGGTAACACCAAACTGGTCCTAGATGGCGCCTAACCATCCCTAGATGGGGCCCATAGGTTAACGAGATTGCCTGGATTATGACACTCGTCGATTTAGTGCTGAACAGAGTCCATTGTGATTTCTTACCCTTACTTTCCCTTTACTTGGTCACTTCCATGTTATACGACATACTGTTCCTTTACAGTCTGGTAATTTTGTTCTATCCATTTCGCACCCATTCAGACCTCTGCCTGACGAGTTAATTGAATATGCACGCACAGACACCCATTACTTGCTTCATGTGTCTGCTGTCATGTGCCAGGAGCTGCAAGATCGCGGCCTTTTGGAAGTCGTTTTGGAAGGAGGGAGACAGTTATGCCTGAAGGTTAGTTTTATAGTTTTCCAAACCTACTGGTCGACGGGTCTTCAGAGATGTGCAGATGCCATCCAGCGTCTGTCTTTAAAAATGGCGAAAAGATGCTATGCGAAAACCATTGTTGCATTAGGCTGGTGATCATAGCATCTAAGATGCTTCCTGGCATCATTTTTCACAAGTTAAACGATTGTATGGAGAGAGATTCGTGAAAATCAAGCTGGCTTTCTCTGTGGTCGA
>NW_008751717.1:884698-887675 GCF_000715545.1 Opisthorchis viverrini | reverse complement strand
ATTCTTCTGCATAGTTTGGTATGCGCTTCACACTTGCAGTGTAAAGTGCTACTACAAGAGGTGGTTGGTGTTTTCTCCTATAGGAAGCATGGAACTAACGTGCTTTGCTGAATGGCCTATAGTTGACTAACTGAACATATCTGAATTGTTCTGACATGGTCTAAAAACCCAGAATGATTCCACCCAATCACCGCTTACTTCTACCCATCTATTAGCACGCGTGGAGCCATCAGCTACCAATGGCGAGACCCGGCTTCTCATTGACTGGCTTACTGGGCAGTAACATAGTTTATTTTAATCCACTAGTCTAGCGTAATCTTTCAACAAATTTCCATGAGCACATAAGACACGAGCGGCTGTGGTATCTGCGAAAAAGTCTTTGACTCGTATGTTGAACAAGCTTTTCAAAACAGCTTATTAGGAACCTTAAGAGCTATATCCTCTGCAAACATCATTTATGACTGAGACGGAATAGCCACAGCCATACTTGCGATAGGTAATTCAGAGTGCCCACCCAATAGACACTGAGATCCAGAACTTTCACTATCTTCCAAAGAAGGAAGTTTTATCCTGTCACATAGTACGCATGATTCATCTCCTAGGTCTGTCAGGTATCGGTTCAGGCGTAATCTGAAATTAGCTGGGGCCCAGAAACCTGGAATTGTAGCAGGCTAATGCAGGTAGGCATATGTGAAAACTGCAGAAGTAGACCTTAGAGACCGGTTTTTAGTGTGGTCGTCAGAAATAATATCGGGCACTTTGTACGCAACACGAACCAGCGTCTTAACCGCCAGACGGAATATTTTCAACAGCCCCTCTACCTATCTCACATTCGACCCGCTAAACTTCGACTGAAATCTGCGAGTTTTACCAATCTTTCACGAGCGGTTTGCGAAGACGGTGGTGCATATTTGTGTTCTAGGGCATAGATTGTTATAACCAGGATCAACCAGGCGTTCATTCTATACCGTGATGTGTTCAAATCCTCTTCCTCCACCAGCGGTAATGGTCGCCTCAGTATAATGACTTGCTTGACTTCCAACATTGCGCCTTGGTGGACCACCTGGTCGGACAGTGAATTATGAGTGGAGTCAATCAGCCCAGTAGGTCAGTGTGTGACCACAACCGCTTAAAGGCAATGCGTGCACAGGAAAACACACTATCCATTCTGGTGATATAACTTGATTTATTGAAACGGCCATTGTTCGGCGTTGTTTTTAGTTCGATAGTACTGGTCATTCGAGTATTTCATTCCCTGTTTTTCGGGTAATGCATAACTACTTCGTGTTCCTTATTCAGCACTTTTGTTTTGCTTGTTTTACAATTCCTATAAATACCATCCGGGTTTACTTCAAATCTTCTTTGAACCAGTTGTTCTCTTTCTTGACAGCGGTACACCAAACCTGCATTTGATCCGCTGGGCTATCTGTCACTATACAGACAAGCAGCTGGAACAAGCTTCAATCACCGCCAGTTATATGCGTTAGAACAGCTATATGCGCTACGTGATTCTATTGCCAGACGTGAAGATGAAAGTGTGCAGTGAGTTCCTTTCACAACACTACACTTCTTGGAGTCCACTCTTGATATGTAAGGAGGAAACTTGCTAATTCAGTCATGATACAAAAGAATTCAAAATGGGATATCCTTTTTTTAGAATGTTTTGACCCGACGCTCACATATTCAGGGCGGCACACAGACTGAAGGGGCGTTCGTGTCCAGCTTGTGTGTACTCCACTATCTGAAGATATTTATGAGAGCGTGGTACACACTAGGTTTGAATACCGATAATGGAAACTCTTGTCAGCTTCTGATGAGCATACGCAAAGTGGAGCCCCACCGGATTATGCGAATTGTTTCAGTGGGCTGCGTTTTCATGAAGATTGTGGATGAAGTTCTTCGGTAAAGAAACCGATTAAACTTGGACTTAACCTAATGTCCTGCTCATCGATTGTGAGAAACATCCAACGACCAAGCGAAATTTCATCCTACAAGTAACGTACCGAAAGGATGATAAGCATTCTACAGCTGCTTCCTCTTTCTTCAGAATCTCGCTTAGGTGCGAGTTAATCAGACATATGATTGGCCACTCGTGTTTGAACGCTTTAGTGTTGAACTACTGGCCTGGAGATCGCCGGTTGGAAACGTCATGGCGTTTCGTAAGATCCGCACCGCTGACAATTTTAAGAGGAATAAACAGCTGTACAGTACTCCTTGACCGTTCGGCACCGATTGACTTTAATTGCAGCGCGGAGTCCCACATGAAGTTTCGAAATATCCTACTATCCACAACCATCCAAATAATTATTAAACATTAGGATGAAACAACTTTGTACTTTTTGACGGAAGGTTTCTTTGCGAGTATCCTCTCAACGGGAAACACTTTCTGGTCCCTCAATATTTGTCGGAAACTAGTTCTACGAAGGTTTGCAGCTTCTTCGTCCTTTCTTCTGGTTCACCGGTAAGGTAAAAGCAAGTGAACACGCATGTGTACTCTTCATCATGTTTTTGAAGGCTCACAATGTTAACCCCGTTGTTCCTCGGGGTGCAGCGAAATGTGTCTCATCAAGTGAACCGTTTTTATGAATATCAGTATTACCGATGATATTGTCTGCTGCTTTTACAAATATGGGGTTTGTTGGAGGAACCATAGAATAGTAGTCCTTCAGATTCCTCACCGTATTACGGTATCGGATCCGCTTTCTGGAGACACGCCACACACTAATTTTTAGGTTGGAAACAGTATGAGCAAGGCAGGTCTCTTGGCTAAGGCTGTAGAAATTAAACGCCACTAGGCTGCACAGATCCCTTGGTGTTAATAGCGCATGTTTGGTTTTTACTCCTTTGGTTGAAGGGCTAGAAGTCGTCTCTGAATTTATGATTACGAACAGTCGGAGTAGTATTAGCATGGCTAGTACTTGGAGTCAGAGCTGATGATATCAACATATCACCCGCTCTTCCCACATTGCGTGTATGG
>NW_008751717.1:830675-884566 GCF_000715545.1 Opisthorchis viverrini | reverse complement strand
GGGGGGGGGGGGGGGTTAGATTGTGCGTGGTCATTAACTCAATGGTCTGATCCACTTGGCTCCAGATGGAGAGGGCGCAAAGATAAAGACATAATCGCCTAACTTTTTGAACTACTAGACGCAGTATGTGCGTTTGGACAATAGCACACTGTTGATTTTCTTTGCAGTATTCTGAATGAACCGAAAAATGCGTCAGCGGTCGCAGTCGGTGATCTAAGTGTCACGCTTTTAGAGCCTCATCCTACATCGGGAAGTGGCAGTGGTCCTTGAAGTTGGTTTGTTTACCCATCTGAAATGCTATTTTTGAGCTGGCTTACATATATCAGAAAGTCGTCGTGAAGCTTTTGGGGAAATACCCTGCTTGACAAACACAAGTTAAACAGTAAATGCCGGGTGAAGGAAACATTTTCGAGCAACGGACTAACAGCATGAACGACAAAACTCACTGGGAAAGAGGCTTGCGATGCCGAGCGCTTCCGAACGGCGATAATTCAGTTGATGTTTCTTTTACATCCGACAACGCGCGACTCACTCAAGCTGGCTTCTTGGCGTTCAACACCACTGCGTCATGGCTTTTATGTTTTTTTTTCTGTACGATGAGTTCTTGATAACCACTTTGATGCGATCATTAGGCATAACACCATGTATCATGTATGCATCCTAATCCTGCCGGCCAAACAGTGCATCTAAAGACCCACGATGTCTCAGTCTCACTAGTCTTTGAGGGCTTCATTTGTTATACAGACACTGAACGCTCGTTAGCATGATAACGGTCAGTGCCATATGGAGTTCTCCAGGCATCAGCATTCACATCCTGGTTTCTTCTCCGCCACTGAGTTGGGTCATGAATAATGACAAGGGGAGACGGGATGATTAGAAAATTAAGTTCCGTATTTTTTCATGGCCCAAAACGATTGAAGTGAGATCGCCAGTTAGTCGCTTCTCGATTCACAGTTGAGAATCCATGTTTTCCTCCTGACTTTCGATGCGTGCTTGCAGAAGATGTAGCTCCTAGAAATTATGAGCCATTCATCCTTAGGCTCTAGTGCTCCTCATAGGAGCTTCCGCTCATCCTGGCCGTCAGGGTTCAGTTTATATAAGAATTATGGTACAACGGTTCCATAAGGTGGAAATTTTGAATATGAAAAATATCCGTAAATGAGTGGGATAGGCACTGCCCTTAACCAGGCCCGCTACGGACGACCCCCATTACACGTAGTGAATAAAACCTATCGTGATCCATTTCCATTTACAGTTTTCTGTAGCCTCAGGTTGACTCCATCAACATCAAGTTGGACACCATGCACCATCCACTACTCTCCCTCAGGAGAGTATATTTCCGGCATATACTGTACGCCAGACCGAACGGGTGCTTAATGTATTTAGTGGCTCCAGTAGCTATTGTGAATGTGTTGCAGGAATGTTGAGTTTGGCAGTCCCCGATTACAACGGTGTAACTGTTCGTCCGGTCGTTTCTGTACCAGCCTATCTGCGCGGACTCACGTGCCTTACTCAAACAGTAAGTGGTGCTTCAACATGTTGAAACGACCAACTACCATGCCTTTTCAAACGGCACGACACCCTCATTAGGCATTGTGGATGATCAATCATTTCTAGCAATTAGTGACGCTTATTGCTACTCTGAGCACGTTTTTCTTGATATAACTGGCTTATTTTACCCACGCAACCTTTGTCCTTTCCAGCTACGTTCTACCGAATCACATGCTCAAAACAATCGCTGAGGTACTGCCTCGTGAAAGTTCTGGTTTATTTGCATGTTGCAATCCCATTCCTCCACTGGTTCGTAAATATGTCCACGATCTTCACAAGATCATCGTCGATGCCCGAAATAAACCCATTAGCGAGTTGGTAAGTGCTGTTTGCCAAACACATTCGTATGACCAGCTTTTAAACTGTTTAGATGTCTTTGGATCACTACCTTCTAACATCGACTTTAGCTACTTCTCAGACATACGATCCCCCGTTACTTTCCACATTACGTTGAGCAAGTGGCTTTACCAGTTCTGCTTGAGGGAGTCCTTGGAGGTTAATCTGTTTTCTGCTGCATTATACTGCTGCCCTTTTATTATTTATCGTTACCCACACGGGCAGCTTCGCTTGTCAAGTTCAGAACTGCTCAATTAGTGAATAATGGATGACCAATAATTTCGACATTCGAACATCCTGGATTGTTTAAGCGAGACTGAAATATCGTATTCCATGATTTGTAAAAAGAGTTATTCGTACTGATATGGTATTCTGAAAGTTGCGAGATTTTCCGGCCTTTATTTGGTTGTGTTTCGCTCATCAACCTAACGATGATGCTCGCAGCTGCGCACCTTAGTGGTCCCCGTTCGAAGGTAGAAGGTCTCTTTTGATTTAGTGAGTAATCCAAATAGTGTAGCCTGTACTGTCCCGCGTACTCCAGATTTGTTAATTTTCATGCGTCGGTGAAAGACATCTGCTACACTTCAGTTAAATCATGTTCCCATATTCGAACGTCATTATTGCTTTCTCAAATCTGACTTCTCGGAGCGCTTGTTTCATTTTCTTAGTGCTCTCTATGGTGTACTGTCGAGTGCATTCAGTTTTCATTCGGAATAAACATAATTATTTTCCGGGACTGCTTTTCACTCATCAATCCTGGTCCATCAACGACCTTTCAGCCTTATGATACCAACCGGTCACTTTCCCAATATAGGACAGACGTGAGGCTGGGAGACTCATGAACCAGTCTAAGTACAAACTACTTATAAATAGTAAGTAAGAAAATATATAAGTTCCCAACTGTGGTCGGTTGCCGTGATGAGAGTTCTGTCACAGCGAATTGAGGGGCCGAAACAAACCTGTGACTGGAATTTGAAGGTCATTGCAACAATGAGAACACGAGCAAGTTCGATTTCACGCGGATTGTGGCTGGTCAGACTTCGGCACACAGTATTCGCACAATGGAATGGAATTTTCGAAAGCTATGACGTGTCCCTGATGCACTAAAGCAATCGGACAACTGAGTACAGAGTACCAGTCCAATGTTTTGAGCGCCACCTAGGCATCCCGGGATGTTAGCGATACTGGGTATGTATTGCACCAGACTTTCCGCCAGTGATGTGATTGCCTCAGTGGGCGATGAAATTCTGTGAGCCGCAAATATTTGAACGTAGATTGGAATGGTTTTTGGTTTGAGCGCATACGCAACAAAATGCAATATTTTGGCGCCGAACGTTTTTCAGCCAAGAGCATTGTTCGACTAATGGGTCCCGGTCAAACTTCAATCGCCGTGGGCTGTTTGAGTCGTATACATGTATGCGGTCGTTGACGGCGGACGCCTTCTTTAATTGATATTCGATATGATATGATATGAACCGAACCTCTTCTCGTATGATGGAGTAGTGCATAACCTGTTTATAAAAACAGGTTCAGCTAATTGACTGATGAGCTCGAGATAGCTCAGTGGTTAAAGCCTTGGTTCGAACCCAACCTAATCATCTCGACGGCTCCCGTCTAGGCTCGGACAGTCTGGAAAGTATCCCAGCCCTCGTGCCTTCTCCAGTTGGCATGGCAGCTAGACACTGAAACGGTTCTAAAGCTGAACGCCTTGATTTGACTAGAGTGGCGATGAACCCGATATAAACCCGCTGTGCATACATATCGAGAGTTGATCGTCAAATGTCTCCGCCCCCAACATTGAACGGTCCACGGCTAACACATGTACAACACATGTGCAATGGATATCCCGTATCCAACTTGGCTACTCATCTTGTTGCAATTCTAAGGCCACTTCATGAAAGTCTTGAGTCAAATGACGTGTCTGCATAATTTTGTTCTACTGATTGAAATTAGAGTCTTGAGGATAATGATACTTTTCTATTCTTTCTATTGCACCTATGTTGCTACATGACTTGGCGACAGCCTGAACTACTTTACTGGAGTGGAATCGTACACTAAGTAGTCGCTTATTTCTTGTATAAATGTCTGAATATGCGTACTTACATATAAAATGTACTTTCTACCTTCAAGGAACAGCCTTACTAAGAGACTCTTGTGATTGCCACGAGCTTCACTTTCTTCCATTGCTGTCAACCTTTTATTAGCCCATCATGAATCACGTCTATAAATGTGTCCATTTACCAAATATGCGGCTAAGATAGCTGATACGTTTGCAACAATAAAGAAGGTGTTGGCATACGAGTTCTACCCTCATTTCTACCTATTTTACGTCTCTTATCTGTTTGTGTTAGGAGGTGATAGAACACTACTCCTCATTTACTACAATCTTTCCCGGAAGCAACCACCACTTTTTAACCGTAGTGTACCTCAGGTAGAACAATGGGAACTCTATCTGAACGTCCACTCTCCCTATCTGCTGAGCATGAAACTGGAAGTGCTTCGTACACTGGTCTATCGAGCGCAATAAATTTCTGGCGATCTGTTGCCAGCAGAAGGCCAAGCCCGTCATAACAGACTTTCTCCGAGGACACTAAATACTCTTCAGTATTTATCAATTGTACTCTGAAAACACAAGTTCATCAATTATGCCAAGAGCTGAACTCTTGGATACCGCACTAGTTGTAGACTAGTAACACACGGATCGCTCGTCGCATTTTGTTATCTTTTTTGCAATTTTCCGGACGGACAGTGCACAACGAAGCCTCCTAATTCACAATCGAGATCCCATCGGACCCTGGGATGTAAACGACAGTATCCACAAGGTCATTTGGGCTAATCGCAGCTGCCTGTCTATCCGATAGACCAGTAGAGTTAATGAACTCAAACATTACCGAAGAGTCTCGGATCAAGTTCAGCAACGTGCAAATCCTATGATGAAATCTTGCTGTGGGTACACTACAATTCAATCAACTCATTGCGATCCATTCTACGCTAACAGGTTCGGTAGCTTTGATTTGTCAGTTGCGTGATCCCTCTGCTTCATCGCGCATGGACAGATCGAGCTGGTGGTCAGACAAAAATCCCAGAAGGCATCATTCCTTAACCATGAAGCACACGTACAACCCACTTAGCACCCCATCGGCTCGCGTCAGTAGTGTTCAAATCCCAGCTTTGTTCATTGAGAACGAGTTCTTCCTGTAACCGTAACTTACGCATGTCTATTATGCAACTTCCAGCATTTCTACTTTCAAATGCACTATACCGTGTGTTTGTGGCCTAACATCCACCTAGGACTTTGAAACACGCGAGACATTTCATGTTTTCTTTAAAGGACTCCGCTTCGTAGCTATCCATCTTAGTCCTCCCAGTTCATGGCGAACAAAAATATGGCAGTTATAATTATTGCACACAACTGAGGATGACTGAGAATCGCTTTGTAAGGAATTGTGTCGAAACATTAACACGGTTATCGTTCAACGCCCCCTACCACGGAGTTTGCGGGATGTTTCAATTCACTGCACACTGCTATTCTCATACACAGGTGCAAGACAACCCAGGTGTGTGTGACTGAGTTACTCGTTCTTGACTTTCCGTTTACATTTGGTACGGGTCTACTAGTGAGGATCCGTTCTACCTTATCTTACATCTCCATTATGGGTGGGATGTAAATAACCGAGAGTCATGTGTAATGACCGCTCACCGGGTGAAGTTATTCCAAGCCTTTGGAAAACATCCTTGAGGTATCAACAGAACACGTTTTGTGACCCAGAGAGCTCACTAGAAACAACCCACTAGACGCCCTATAGCCCCCCTTTTTCACACTGTCAGTTTAAATACTACTCAGCGTTGCCTGCATCGTGATATTACAGCTTTTTTGAAGTTTCTACTCTGATGCTCCACTCCTTGGGGAATTCACGTGTTTTGCAATTTTGTCTTACATTGTTAGTCCTTATAAGACCAAGCAAGCAGTGGAAGTGTTAGCTGCCAAAACCGATGGTTTTGAACGTTTGCAACCGGTTGAAGGGTTGACAACCGCCAGATTGACAAAATATCGATGTGGACTTATTAAAATTTTCAGTGTTTGTGTTGTGCACTCAGGAACTTTTCTGTCTAGTATTACGGGCAAGATGCAGATTTTCTCACTTACCTCAGCGGTTTCTCAATACAATGTTTCATGGCCAGATTATAGTTCCCTAAAAAATGAACAGTGTTTTCGAAAAGTATTGTATGGATAGTATACCTGTTCCGCTGCGGTCGATCACCGAATCTAGCGCTTTCTGTTCCCATTTTACAGACCGTCACTCCACTCCCGGATACCAATGTCCCGATAACTACGCCAGATCATGTCGATCCACAGCCATCTGCACCCGGTTCTATGGTATACTCTACCTTCGTACCGGCCCCTCCTCATGACCAATCTCATGGTTTCCAACCTTCCAGTAAAGTCGCAGTGACAACTGCCAAAGGTCAGCCTTCATTTTTTTCTACTTTATATTGTGTCTTCACTCCTTCAACCAGCTCCCCTGACTTGGATATCAACAGTTGATGGTGATACTTATTCTCAGCACGTTTGAACTTCACCTGAAGATTTCCACTCGCATGAATATTTCACCGTCTACGTTTTTTGTTCGTTAATTCATTAATTAAATTTAAATTGAATTGTTCAGCTGTATCACCCTTTTGGTGCCTAGCTTGCATGCTACCCGAAGGCTGCACGAGGGCTGGGATACTGCCAGGTTGTCCAAGCCTAGACAGGGGAAGTCGAGATGCAGAGATCGGGTTCGAACCACGGACCTTCCGGTCAGTAAATTCGCGCTCTAACCACTTGGGCCATTTTGCCCCATTCATATCAGCAGCGTCTACAATCTTGGGTTTTCCTAACTTCATCACACCAGCGTCTACATTCTTGGTGTTTCTTGGATTTATGTCCTCTTGCCCGGTGGCTCTTTTGAACGCACCAGTTCATAACACAATACGTTTGTTACACTTGCACAGATTTTCGGAACTCCTTAACATCGTTAAAATGCACCATCCTGCCTTCCTTAGGTAAAAGGCTGGCGGTACTGGGCCCTCGATTCCTTCATATTTAGTTTTTGACTAGTAGAATCCCTTTTCATCTGAGTTGTGTTCTTGACATTCTTCTTGACTCCATCGCCATTTTTAGTGGCCTGTTTTGTGCCATTTCTTGCACTGGCAAACAGCGATCCAGACATGCATCTGCTGACAATAACTTGTGCGATTCCTTTTGGGACGTTTCGTCCATTTGTATTAGCTGGGATGAGTGTCTGCTAAATCCAGAATGTTTTAAAGACCTGAAACGCTTTTGTGAATCCATATTTCCACATCCGAACCAATGGACAATGTTTGCACATACATGGGTTATGATTTGGAACCCTATTCGCCTCAGTTTACTGTATTTCGTCTACTAGATACGGGGGGATAGAAACACATGGGCTATGGGTTGTCCCTTTGGTGGGATGCTTGCCACATTTGGGGTTTACTCACTCCTCACGTTTACCAAAAGTATCTTTGACCTTCTCGCATGTAACGTGTCTGTTTGTGATTTATTGGGTGTCATAATTGGGTGACAGAATCAAGATTAACTATTCTGACTGTGAGGTTTTCTTCTCGTTCATTTGTTGCGTCAGATCTGGAAACCGGTCCATCACCTCTTGGTCGGATCTTCGGTGATGAGAATACACAGCATATGGACGACACATCCGAGATAACATGCCAGGTAAATGGATGTCGGTGTATGAATGTATTCGGGAGTGTGAACCAGAAGTGACTTTTTCCAAAGGTGTTACTAAATATTCCTCACTTTTGTCAAAGGATGTGATCGGTACAGATCTGGCCTCTCCCTTTAATAACACCGTCGTGTATCGTTCAGGTTACCAAATGAACTTTTAAACCAGTTGTTTTGCCTAGCCCGAACTGGAGCGAACAGACTTGTGTGATTCTCTTTTCAGATCTGGCTGAAAATACCGGCCATTTTCTGACGATCCCTTCATATCTCCCTTTCTGTTTTCCTATATTCATATAAGTCTTCAACTTGGGCCTAGTTATTCGCTATCGTCCTTGATGTTGATGCTATCAGGACTCAAAATATAAACACCATCCTAACGTATATGCCTCTTTCTTGTTGTTTATTCACTCTTTTTAGTTCCACTAATTCTATCACCTCAATAATTAAATCATTTTGTTTTTGAATTTTTTCCCATTTTCTAGTCGATTTTGGTATCCCATTAGAGTCGAATGCTTGCTGTGAACATTCATCCTCTGGCCAACGGTATCTAATACACAGTGCCGACTACTTTTCCATGTCTACCACCACTTAGTTAACCACCGTGAATTGGTCCGCCTGTCTGTTGTTTTTTTTCACACTGTATGCCTGCCTACTAAGATATAGACATCTATTGAAGTAGACCTCGAGGAGCATAGTGTCCTCGTTCAATGCAACCCACCTACGCACATCTGTTTCTCTGCAGTAAACCCTGCGGGGAGGTTGTGCGACTACTATATGATCGTGGCAACCGCGGCATTCTCTCGGCTCTGTGACCATCTTCTACCGGCGCCTTCAAATCAAACCGGACTCCGCTAGTTCAAATGTGGTACCTTTCTGAAGAGTAACTGTAATATATATATATATATATATATACATATATATATAATATTCTACCAGATTGCTCCAGCCAAGACCCGCGAAATCCAGAATCCAGGAATGGACTCGATCTAGAAACTGCTTGTTCAGCAGTAGGTTCAGTTAGATAGGACTTATTGCCACCTACCCAAGTCCAAAGTACGACTAATTTATTTAGTACATATGGCGAACAGATACCGTTTTACAAATTCGTCTCGATTGTAGCCCTTAGTTGAGGCCAACTGTGATCTGTCGTCCAAGGCAAGTATTTGTGCCTTTTTTGGCATTATTTGTGGTCTCAACGCGCAGCAGCCCAGTGATTATTGCTAGACGCCTTTTTGTTTAATAGGCTTGAGTTTCATTCAGTACTACTTGTTGAGTGTTACCTTCCGCTCTACTTGACGACTAAACGTTTCTCCCACCTCATTCAATGTTGCGTCCGTGTTTTTCTTATATTATTGAGCTAAATTCACTTGCTCAATTTTCAGAAATGGTGGGCATCGCGTTTGATGGATCCTAACCGCCTTCTTCTGAATGAGGTAAGTTTTGGCGTATCGCTGTCGTTTTTTCTTTGGTTTTTGAAATCAGCTCAAAATATAATTGCTAAATTTTCAGGATTCTGCATCTTACTTCTCGATTTGGTCTCTCAATGACAGCAGTCACTGAGACTGAAAAGTAAGTACACTAGTGGTCCGACGTTTCGCAAACCCGGTAAAGGGTTCAGGTGTGTTGTGTGCATTGTATTCAGCTTTGAAACGAACATGTGAAGTAACTTGTAAGTTTCATGGCTTCGCGTCACACTTTTCCTGAACAGACTTAGACCCTTTTTTGGACTCCATTATTAATGAATCTGAGGTGATTTAAGTTTATTTAACCCTCGCTGTAATAATATAACTGTTTGTCTATAGTGGCACCTAAGCTAAGTTATGGCTAGAATAATGTCCTCCGTGGTTTGGAAACTAAAATCATTTCTGTAGTTTATTTCACTTGCCTCACTCACGGTCAGATAGACATTGTCATCCTTTCATCCATTATTAGGTTAACCCAATTTTCCTTCTGGCGAAAACTACTTGCGCATCTTCAGGTGACGTTAATATGAGGTAGTCGGTTTGGTGCAGCATCCTTCTAATCGTGATCTCTTTCCTGTTTAAATCTGTCGGCCATACATACCCAGTACGTTTGATCAGGCTGATACACTGCCGCATGTTGACAGTGTTCGACCATCTATGAAGTCTACCCTGACTATCCTCCGTTTTGATAATGTGGAGAGAGTGGTAAACACCCATCTAAGAATATCATGAATGGGGAAGCAGTTTTCTTCCACAGTCTGAATCCTCCCTGGAAGTAGAGTCTTCTGATAATCGGACAAGAATCAATTCTGGTTTAAAATGGTAATTGTCAGTTACCGATTGAACGCACAGCTCACATTAGATAGCCGAAGTCTACTCTTGGGCCACAGACTGCTTTTGCCTATAGCACCGTCAAGGACGTACGCCTGGATATTTTGGGGAGCTGACCGCAGGTGGACGCATCCGTTTAACTGGGCCGCCCCCTCTGTGCGACCACCGGAACTTTTTTCGTTATGTCGGGAAGCGTTTTATAGGGTCGCCCAATCACTATTTGGTTTTTATTAAAGAGATCTTCGGTTGTTTGAACTTTTCAACTTTTTACAACATCGCCACGAAGACATAGCGCCTTGTTAATTTACAACTGGATATGTTTCCATGGATTCTTTGACTATACCGAAGAATTTATACGAGAACTGGATACCAGGAGAGATGTCGGTAGGACGACAACCCGTTAAAACGGCGCCTACATAAACACCTCAGACTGGAGGAATATCTCAATGGTTTGCGTTGAGATACAGTTTGAAACTTGTACAGCACACTGCAGTTACCGTTAGTTTATCCTTAGTCAGTTACTTCAGAGGGATGGACGCTTCTCAGAGGGAGACAAGTTTATCGCAAATATGAGTGTCACACGCGCACATCGATACTGGGCTTCCCGTCAAGTTAATCGGGACACGAAGTTTGAATCCCAATGTCCACCTTATGATTCCCAATTGTGACGAATAAACTCTTGCGGTAGGGGTTTTCAGGATCAAACCCCATTCTTGATGTCCACCGATATTCCAAACACAAACTTTGCATTTTCAGGTAAGGTATTCCTACTGTCAACCAGTATTCCGGCTGTCTGGCTAATTCAGTAGCTGGTTGAAATGGATTTTCAACATTATTTCCATAGTTTTCTCGATGCGGTCCGAACCAATGTATACGCAATACCTCGAAGTCAAAACAAGATGGGTGTCCTCAGTTTTGTTTTGTCAAGGTTCGACCGCGGTGCTGTCTGCCTCACGGGTTCATTCATGTGCATTCGTTTCCGGTGTTTGAAATCTTTTATTTTGCCCGTTCTCACTGTTTTAGCTTTCACGGCTTCTATCGATCGGGTTGACTGAAGGCAGCAAGACCTTTTCAAGTGAAATGACATACACCAAGGACACTATTGTACAGCCAGCTGCATCAGCACCGCGACAAACGCCAGGTAAGCGCAAGCAACATTATACAGATAGTGAATACGTGCTTTTTGGCTATGCCTCCTATGCTATATATCTACCAAATTATCTCCATAATGACCTATTAATTATTGCATGATGTGAGCTGCTAGCACTGAAAGTGGCTGCTCTTTCCAATATTAACCTCTCAATGCCCTTCCACTTGTGGTATACTGACAGCTGAACATAAAGGGATACAGGACAATCATGTAAGGAAATTTGTTGCGTCACCACTGCTCCCACATTGGGTTCAAGATGTGACCAAGTGCTCAATCCCAGTAGCTGGTCAATCGACGACAGAGTTGTAACCTTTTGCTTTTTTGGTCGGTGGTTCGAGAGCCAAAGCATCGAGTGTCATCGTACTTCTGCTCACTTCTAATGCGTGTTTCCTATTTCGCTTCTCCTCCGAGACAATCTTCCACAGATTGGAGGTAGCCTTGTTTGGTTATTGGTCTGTTCGCCAAGCTTGGCAGTTAGATTGCAAACGTTTCACCACCAATTGAGATGACATCGTCAGTGCCGGGATGAGTTGGTTTCCTCCATAACCTCGAAGAGGCGCTGTGACCTCGTCTATAGGCACTGCACTTATAATGGTTAACCTAGATGCGACCAGTTGCAAACCGACCGCTGATTCATTTGGACAATGTAGCGGTCAACTTCCAGCAGAGTATTTCGTTTCAAGACTGCCGCTGTTTGTAGACTACCCAATTAGGTTCTTACCATGGCGTCGTACAGATATGTACATCACTTCGCCAGTTGACGCCCCGCCATTCAGTTCATTATTGCCAAAGATCTTCCGCATCCCAAGAGTGGTAATTTGATGCAGAAGCACAGGTCAAGTAGGAGTTTTCGGTCTCTGAGCGTTTGCTTTCCCAATTATCACGGAAGGGGCTGAGGATCTGGTACTTTTCGCGATGGTCAAGTATGATCATTTGTGTTCCGCTGTAGTTCAGTGCGTGTAACGACTGTTTTCGTTGGAAATTCCATCCCGCAAATAGTTATCACTGGTGATTCACAAGGCTGGCACAGTCGTTCAATACTTCTCGGCCTCAGGACGGATTGACATTTAAAAGTGCCCTAGTACTGCCATAATAATATAGATAATGTTTTGTTGTTTACCATGACTGTTTTGAAAGGAACAGTTTCAAGAGTAACGCATCTTGGAATGAGCTTCGATATGTCTAAGCTTGTCGTGAGTTGCATTTCTTACACTCCACGAGTAGCATCTGGGATATTTTTCTAATGCATGCAACGCGTTTCCCCTCGCTGGTCGGGCATTGACTTAGCGTCTTTATTTGTTCATCATCCATTGCATTACTTTGATATTTTCGGTTTATCAACCGCAATACAGCTGAGCCGATCATCAAGTTAGAATTGGACGATAAACCCAACGAAACTAATCGCCCAATCGTTCCTTCGAAACAAAAAGGCTTCTTGGCTGGCAAGCCTCAAGTGCTTACAGACCCAGACTCGTCCACAACTGCAGCTGCACCGAATTTCAACTCAGATGAGGTTGTAATACTTCGACAAGAAATGGTACGTTCTTACCAATGCATTGTGCTATTGTTTAGTGAATTCTTCGTCAGAACCCGCTTTTTTCTAAATCACCAATTTTTGAGGAAATCTCAGACGAATTTTAGTAGCTTGCCTCTCGAAGTGTGGTGACATGAATGGTGCTTTATTCAGACATCCCACTCATTGAGTCGGACAGTGTAGCCGAACCGGGGGTCTTGAATCTTTGTTTGCTCATCTTAAACAATTGTTTTTAGCGAAGGATCTTCTTGTTTCCCATGCTGTTCTTGCTGAGGTTAAAGGCTGCTTTTGACCATAGGGCATAATCGCTGCCCTGATCTGCCCTTCAGTGCTTGCCGAATGCGGATCACATACGGATGCTGCTTACTATGAAACTGTTAAGCACAATACTCTCTCCGCATTAGAAAACAATAAAATTAATAATTGCCCAGTTGTAACACCCTTTCGGTGCATAGCTACTATACCACCCGAAGGATGCAAGAGGACCGAGTTACTGGCAGATTGCCCAAGCAGTCGAGATGCTGGCAGTGGGTGTGAACCAACCACCTTCCGGTCAGCAAGTTTGCTCGTTAACCACTGGGCTATCACGATTAGAAAACCCTTAATGGGAGGCCACTATGCTGGTGGTGGCAAGCACCTCGTTTTCATGGTTGTCCTAACGCAGAGGATCGTCATAACTTTGTATTTCGATGAATCTCTCAAGCCTCGTCGCTTCATTTCGGGCCTTGCTGAATCAAGTATATACTGGGATTTTGAGTGGGACGTTCACAGTGTACAAAAATAACCGGGTACTACTTGGAATGAGATGATGATGAGTTAAACCGGTTTTGCAACTGAAGAAACAATCGCCCCGATAAACTATTGGCTAGCTTCGATAAGGAAGAAGTTTTTACGTGGCCGCTTTCGGTATCCAATTACATGCACATTATAATGCCCTTGCAATGAGTAGTTAGGTTCCCCGTAGACTGAATGCTGCTGTTCTCGCATGATGTCCTCGGGGCATCGACTTATCGATGTGTTCTGTAAGGTGCTGACTGGATGGCCGAAATTGATCATCCTTGATGTTTCATCCGTGAGGCATCGGTGGGTGTCCCTGTTCCTTTGTGCCCATCGGTTCTTTAGGATGTTTGAGAGTGAAAACATCGATGTGATCTTGGGGTCAGCTCCGGTTCGAAAGTATTTTTCTACCTAGTTCTTTGGAGGCAAGTGAAAGTTGATCGTTTCTCCTACCAGACGGCAGTTGACGTACGGGAGTGGATAAAACTTGACCTGATAGCTTAGGATAAAAGTCACGCCAATGCTCAACGTAGGAATGTAGTCAGTGCGGTGACTATTCCGTTATACTGTGCACCAAATGGCTTATCATGCCGACATTTCATTTGCTATAGACGTTTCCATGTTTAGAGTCTAATTTTTTCGTTGTTCCCCGTTACCCTCGATAATTGTAGCCTTCGCGTAATAAACGCAGTGGTCGCCAACGAAAAAGAAAACAACCTGCTGATCACTCTTTCGTTCAAGACGTTTCAGGTGCAAATGAAATCTCTGATTCCGGAACCGCATCAGAAAATTTCACAGAGACACACGTAGCAATGAGAGGTTAGTGTTATTATTATACCCTGATACGAAGTTTGGTTTGTTTGCTTCGGCTGGTTGACATTGGAATCAGTCCGTACAGCGTAAACTAAAATCTCCCTCACTTTGGGCTGTCGCTCTCAGTTCTGCCCGACTGTCTCCCTTCATCACATTCACATTTTACTTTTATGTTTGGGATATTTTCTTGACTACTTGGAGAAAAGAAAATGACTTGGAAGTATCAGAACAAGGAAGGAGGATAACATTTAGTTAGAGTAAATCACGGATTGAGGGGAGAATCCGTTTCACGTTTGGTACAATGAGACACTCCCGGGAACCCGGTCAGAAGCAGGGGAGTGACATAACAGATTCACAAATGGGAGATCCACTGGGACCTTCATAGTGTTGGAGAGGAGGTGACAATGGAGAACAGCTAGATGGAAAAGTGTTAATCAGACTGTGTGAAGTGTACCTTGCATGTTACACTGTGAATTCAAAGTATGTTCGAGGAGTACTTGTTGTTCAGGATGGTTATACGGTCGCTCACTCACAATGCATCGTGTTGATGGATGGGGAAACACCAAGTGACGTCTACCCACTGCCTGAAACCTATGAAAGCTCACAGAAGAGGAGCAGGCAGGCAGATTCAAGGTCGAAATTCTATGAGATGCAGAGACTCCCTGTTTTGAAACTTGCATTGGGTTACTCAGAGAATGGTTCCACATTTTCGAACAAACCCTTGAAGAAAAGTCATCCACCTACACTTATTCTCTCGTTTATGGTGTTTTTGTAAATGAGTGTACTTCTCTAATCTTATGCAATTTGGATTCAAGTGGAACATAAGGTTGACGGAAACTCGGAGACCGCGCCTACCTGATGAGTCCCAAGAAGGGCTGTGGATTAATTTTCAGCAACCTTATGACTAGTGTATTACGTCTATCAGAAGACTGTTTTTGCACTTGTACTTTCATGTCCAACAACATTGGGAAAATAGTCATGTGTAAGTAAGTTGGCTTCATGTGTCGAACGAAATTCACACAAGCCGTTCTAGAAAAGTTGAAAAGTTCTTCTAACACTGCTAATATGAAGGTTACTCTGTGATACAATACGGAGGTTAGCCTTCTAACGAAGCTTAACATCCGTTTTGCTGCTATTCTCTTCATCCTGCTTACGCAAGCAAGACTCTGTCGACATCAGGAGGCGTTCGACATTGTGAAGATTTTGAATATTTTAGTTGTTGGTCTGTTCGCCGAGCTTGGTAGTTGGATTGCAAACGTTTCATCACCAATCGAGGTGACACCGTCAGTGCAGGGTTGAATGGGTCTGTCACCCAACGCACCGGAGCTAACTACATTCCATATTGCCAATTTTGAGCATTATTCCCAAAGAAAGTCAGATTGAGCAACTGTCCAACCATTTTTTTCGGTAGCTACCTTGGTACAACAAAGTTCAGCAGCGCCACCTACTTAGATTCAGGTGCGTCCGTTACAAAACGGGAGGCAGTATACAGAAGGGGTCCCTTGCTTAGATCCTTCTACGGATTATCGAATTCTATCTGGGCGTGTCTAAATTATTAAATGAATCATCATAGTGGGTTCATATTTCGCCTGTTTAGGGCTTTATTTAGTCTACAGACTTGGTCACTAGAGGCAGAATCGAAGTGTGTACAAATCCTGCCGCCAATCATCGTCTGCGATAAAGTGTAATGATTCTTCCTGTATTTCATTGCAAACATTTTTTGGAATTTTTTCAAGTGTAGGTGGATGACTTTTCTTCAAGGGTTTGTTCGAAAATGTGGAACCATTCTCTGAGTAACCCAATGCAAGTTTCAAAACAGGGAGTCTCTGCATCTCATAGAATTTCGACCTTGAATCTGCCTGCCTGCTCCTCTTCTGTGAGCTTTCATAGGTTTCAGGCAGTGGGTAGACGTCACTTGGTGTTTCCCCATCCATCAACACGATGCATTGTGAGTGAGCGACCGTATAACCATCCTGAACAACAAGTACTCCTCGAACATACTTTGAATTCACAGTGTAACATGCAAGGTACACTTCACACAGTCTGATTAACACTTTTCCATCTAGCTGTTCTCCATTGTCACCTCCTCTCCAACACTATGAAGGTCCCAGTGGATCTCCCATTTGTGAATCTGTTATGTCACTCCCCTGCTTCTGACCGGGTTCCCGGGAGTGTCTCATTGTACCAAACGTGAAACGGATTCTCCCCTCAATCCGTGATTTACTCTAACTAAATGTTATCCTCCTTTCTTGTTCTAATTTACATCCACGATGTCGTTTTCCGACGACCTGTGTTACTGTCTGACACTCGCTTTAGGCAAGCGAGGTGCACCTTGTTTCGCAATATCATGCACTAATACTAACACCGCCACTGGGGTGAGTCATCTCGGCGTGCACACGCGGATCGTGCGCACTGGTTTGGCTGCCGACCCCAGACACCTAAACTCCTGTCTGGCACAACAGACTCGCGGCTGTGCGCTGCCGTTACTGCTGCTGTTGCTGTTGTTGTTGCGTGAAGATGGCGCACACTTCTGTCCTACAGCTCTGCTTCTATCCACATTTTCTGGGGTGATAGTCAGTTTGACGTGTGTGATTCACCGGATTCTTTTAACTAGTACGGATCATGGACGGTCGTTCAACTGTTCATGTGGCCTTGTGGGCATCAGTCTGTTCCCTCTCGTTTTCTCGCATTCTGGCCGGTTTTCAGACTGAGTTTTCTGTGCCGAGCTACTTACCTTCTTTTACCTACAGTTTGATTACTTTTGACCAATTTTGGCACCAGGCGAGTAACTAGTTAGGATGAGTGAAACTAGCGCACCTTGAGTGCTCAAGATTTACAAATATCCATCAGGCCGTCTAAGTTAGTCGGTTGACTGAGGAGCTCGTTTTCTAATCGTCGGGCATTCCTTCACGGTTTTGTCATTCTACTTTCTGCATCTCGGATATGTCGCTGTGTTACAATAAACCGTAAACTTCTCCATTCTCCATTATCAACGAAAGTATCTGTGGAAGCACGCGTAACAATTTGTGGCTCTGTGTGTGTCGTATCATCTGGCGATCATACTTTGTACAATAAAGAGGAGCCGTCGCCTTGGTGCATCCAGTGGTCCGCACTAATATCGAGCACGGAAAACCAAGGTCCATTCGATTTATGGGATTTGTTGTGGTCCTCACAAAGACATTCAGGAGATGCGGCGAAGCCCAAGTTTACAAAACCATTAAAAATAGCTTGTTTCTCCCGGTTCGTTTGTTTCTTTTTCTGTAGGATTCGGTACTTTTCACACTCAGAGTTATTCCACCACGATTGTGTTGCAAATTAGAGCTTTCGAAGTTTGGATGTAGTAATCAGTCTACTTATACAGTGAAGCGAATGTGTTTGTTTCTTCCTCCATCTCCTACTTTCATCGTTGTCGTCACGGAGAGCATAACATCAGTGTTCAATACTGGTGCTTCGCTGCTGAACGAATTTGAAAGCTTTATTGTGAAGAAAAGAGGCATGGGGAATGGATTTCGTGTTGTCCCACCAAAATCATTCCAAGGTCACCACACCTTGAAACAATCATTCAGGTAATTCGCATATAAACTAACAACAAGGGTGCCGCTGACGTCGATTAGCAGTCATATCTTGCAGAGTCTCCACCCAGGCACAGTAGGGCTCACGCGGTTCGAGAAGGCGAATCGCACCGACAACACCCAGACATTTTGTAATCTCCTTCCTACCCCTCTGTCAGGTCAAAGGTTGCCAACATCTCTACTTGCACCACTCTGAATTGGGCAAACCATGGTTCGGCATGCGCAGTGTGTGGCCTGACCAACCCGCATTCTCGTGCTGGACACACTTCGAGTGAATCAAACACACAATCAAACACTCGCTTTCTAATTGCCTCGAATTGCCTCCACGAACTATGGATCTGAGACAACGGTTGTTGAAAAACTCTAAGTGTCTCGGTTCCGCTGCTTGAAGGGACCAAGAGTCACAGCTTCCACCTTGACGTAGTGGTCGAGCTTGAGTGCCTCAATAATCCCGTGAGCTACGTACTGGCTAGAACTTCGTTTTACAAGGTGCAACCATGCCCGGTAGGCCAAAGGGGAGCAGTCAAACTAAGGGCAACGAGATCCCGTCCTCCGAGTAATCGTACTACGAGGGGGGAAAATTCGTACTGTGCTCAGCAATATGGATGCAAAGGCAGTAAGGTGTTTCCCTTAAGTAACTAGCATGTCCATATTCATGGAAGTAGCGATTCTGCCTTCTTCTGATGAAGAACGGGTCAGAAAAGGCCAGACCCAAAAACCTCACACTCTGATCGCCCAACGGTTGACCGTGACCGCCGGCGCCTTATTCAATACGGCCGAAATACTCTTAAAATAGAAGAGTCTGCTGCTGTGCGCAACCGCATCAGGAGTGAGACACTAGTGCTTACTCCTTGCGCCCTCAGGCCAGGCCCGCCCCCTGCTGCGAAGTGGGTCAAACTATTGAGTAGGGTAGGTTCTCCAGAAAACCCTATATCCTCCAACTGCCTTGTGGGTCTAACTTTTGAGTCAAAGGTTTAAGGTGAAGTATCTCAGCCAAACCCCCTCCTTCGGCCATGGCAAACGAGAAGTATCATTTGTGCGCACAGTTCTGTGTCCATAGATGTCCCTCTCTAACTCATTCCCACTACGGAAGCGAACGTTGCTGGGTCCTTTGACTTATGCACCCCGACGCCTATTAACAATAGACAAAATAACACCTAAATTCACAAAATCCTTTCTGCATAGGAACTTTCAACGTCCATACTCTATGTCGAATTGGCAAGCAGCCAATGCTCGCTGAAACCTTATACCCCTCTAATGAATGACCTCAGAAGTAGTTGAAAATCTGTTCTTTAATGATCTGATGGTTTTTTCACTATTGACATCGAGAAGTCCAGCACGAAAACGCAGTTTCCCCTCGAGAGTCTCCTGTTCGCTTTCGGTCGCTCCGGCTATTGTGCGATTCCTTTGGACACCCACCCTGCGGTAACGGAAATCCTTCTCATATACCCATCACCTTTGTCGAATCCGTTTGTCCTGTTTAGTCGTGTCGTGTATACCGGATATAGTAGTGTGCGGATTTTTCCAATCCGCGTAAAACCAATGGGAAGTGATGCCAGTGTCCTTACCACTGAGATTTCATTTTTCAACTTATCCACACTTATGGTTTCCAGCGACCCACTAATTTATTGTGTCAACCTGATCATCATCAACTGCAAAAACCGCATCCACCTTACACAGTTTCGTTCGCCGATGATTTTTGGGAGGCCGGAGGCGACAGCTAATATAACCGGCGCGTAAATACAGGAGTGTTACTGCACGTTTCATTGGGGAGATCAGGCGGGTAGCTATACAGTAGTAGCTTGGATGCATGAATGCCACTAAGGGTGCGACGATGCCTCTAACCACTGATGCATCCTATCACCAGAATTAACCTTTTAAATTCCAATTAATTTTGGGTTTATGTTTAATAGGTTTGTTGACAAATTTCAACAAGCGGATGATTTAATTCTAAGCTTCATTAGATTAAATGTCTTCAAACTAGCCATCGCCAGCTTCGTTTACTAATCCCAGTGTCTTGTGTTCTCAATGCAACATGTTGACTTATTATTCTCTTGTAACTGCATCTCACGGTGGTATTTTCTTTCGTTCAAGGAATGGCCTCCCAGAGGTCCAAGATGAGTCGAAAGCCGCGCAACACCGCACAGACCCGAAGAACACGTGGCAACATTCACCATCAAGGACGAAAGTCTTAAAAACACGGACGCTTAAATGATGCACTTACGCTGGATTCCACCACTTCTTACTTCCTCACACGAAGCGGTCGCATTTGGTCCAACGAACCAATTGCTTGCCTCGATTTTGCCTCTGTTTGTTTTGTTCTCGTAACTATCCATCCACAGATGGCGTCCAGAATTATTCTGCTTTTGACCGCTCATTAAAGTGCTGATCAGTTTTCTGTCTTTTCCCGTATTTATCCTCATTCCTCTTTAGCGGTGGGGCCGAACTCACCTATGGCGTGTAGGTTTTCTGAGTGGTGTGTTTAGAATGACAACAACAACAGCAACGAGAACTTACCAACCCGGTTCGCCTGCGTAACAACAGTTTTGATTACCTTGCCAAAATATGGGTCGAACTGACATAACTGTCGGACAGGGTGGTCTGCAGAACGAGCAGTGTTGACCTATTTCCCCTGTCAATACTCGTTCTTTCCCCCACATCGGCTGAGTATGGAACGTCCCTTCGAAACGCAGACTGCGCCATTTTGATGAAAATTGTTTCTCTCCGTTTAAGTATCCACATCTCAGGTGACAAAGGCAGTGATAACTAAAACAAACTTGTTTGTGAATCCCAAAGCATACACAGGAACTTTGCACTTCTCATTCAGCTCTATTGTTTAATCATTGCAGGTGAATCCGATGTTCACCCATTATTTTACTGTACTTTGGTTGGTTTCACGAACTAATGTCAATCCGTGAGAAGTTGAGGCGTGTGATTTTTTATGCCTAACTAACTCCGCCTTGTTTACTTGCTGATCGACTTTGTGGATCTCTCAGACAATGCGAGAACCCAATATTTACTTATGGTCGACATTTCATCCTCTGATCCTCTATGAGCATATATTTCCATTGTGATCTTGGCTAACCTTTGTGTCATCAGCTTTTCAAAGGACTTTCTCGTGCAACGAGTGTAATCCTGCCTTGTGTAACACTCAGTATGTATTAGATGTACTCATCCTAGAGTAGTCGTTCCAAGCTATGTTCAACTCAAAATAAGCCTCAAAAAGGAACTTACAAATGCTATGTTGTCCGTCGTTTCATGTTTCTCCAAATGATCGACGTTGAACGATGACAGCCCACCTGCGTCAGAAAATACATTCAGATGTAATGTACCTTGATGTACATGCTGGAAGAGGGACCAAAGTGTCTATCTTATCATTCTAGGGTGTCGCGCACGATAATTCTTAGGCTTCTGCAGGCAGTCTCGTTTGTCCCTTCCAGAAATACTTACTGTGGCTTTCCCCCAACAAGCCACAATCTTCGGAAATACTGGTTTGACTGCTTGTTGGTGGAGGAGTTTATTTGATGCTGGGTGACTTCGAAAAATCCCGGCACGTTCCATTTGCGGATTGACATTTTAGCAGCACTACCTGATAGCCATTCATGTCCCCTCACAACCCACCCCCAGCACGATTGACGTCCGTACGTACTTTGCCATGTCGACCAACATTTTAATTAAGTGTATTATTGTGCTTCAAGGTAAAATAATTCGATATCTTTATCGCGTAAGTTCAACCCTTGTTCAACTTTCACGCCGTACGTTCGGTTGTAGGACATTAAAAACAACAGTGGTGGCATTAGAATCTCGATTGAGTCTCCCGTCCTCACCAGCCGGTGTACGGATGGGTGATTTAATGTGCTCTAATACAAACACAGTGCCTAAACCAGTATGCAAAGAATGCATTTGTTCATCGAATAAAGCAATGTACGAAAGCCATGCGCAGTTCGGTTATCCGTTACCAGTGGTGTGATAACTAAAGACCCTTCTCAGTAAACTCAGATATTGTTGGTACTGGGCGAAGTGCGTACGATTCATCAGAAAAAAGCTTTTTAACCCAACTGCCGTATCCACCAACGTTCTTCTGTGTCGCACATTCACTTTGAACGCATGCATCGGGTAGGGAATGCACTTCCAGTTAGTCGATGCGTGTCTCATGCACCCAGTCAAGCACCGTCCCGGTTTCAATACGCGTTACGGGACAGCGATGGAGCCACAGTCGAACAGATCATCAAATCAACCACCACGATGAAAGCTGAGCGGACTTCTACTCGTTAGTTTTACTCACCAACTAGGCAAAAACTTAGTAGTCTGTGTTAGCAGGCTATGGTAAGCCTGCTAACGCAGATCCGTATGGACCGATCAGTAGCACACTTCCACATTGCTATACTCATTTCGGCAGTTTTTCTCGAACATTTGTAGGTAGAACTAGGGTGTGCGTGTGTGAAAGAAGTTGTCAACAGAAGATGCAATTTTGGATGTTTATCGAAAACCATATACTATTGGAGACAAATGCCTTTTATGAAACATTTCTTCGTGCGTTTTTGGACTTTGTCTGCAGTGGCCTTTTTTGCCATACTCTTCCAACATGGCCAGGGGTTGGCCCATCATGGATCGTTGTGAGTAGGTAACCCATGTCCATATGAACACCAGTGACCTACGTTCGATTTTGCACCTGTATTTTGATAAACCCTTATCGGTTCCTTTAAGCGGTATTTCGGGTACTCCTTACGGAGAGGAGCATTTACTGGTGCCCGAGACATTCTTGTCGATACGAATCACGTTGTTCAGTGTTCTAACTCTCGAATTCAGTTCTGTAGTCAAAGTGAAACAGCTTCCTTTGGTATTATGTGCAACCTTTGTGGTTGGTGGAAGTTCATCGACTCTCAGATAAGCTTGAAGTTGCTCATTTGATTTAAGAATACTACCAACGACCCATAAAAGTCCCAGCATTCCAGGTTATTGCTTTTTATTAAATAATTTTCATTGGGAACTAGATATGCACCGATTTCTCAGTTTCCACAAGTAGATGGGTTGTCAGCTCCCGCTCATCACTTATCGGTGCCTAGCAAAACCACCCCTTGTCGTCATCCCTAAGATGTAAACATCCTGAAGATGTGCTTAAACGAACGAAGCACTGAGATCAAACGTTACTCAGCAGTACATTCACTGACTGTTTTCCAAGCTTTCCTAAACTAGTGATTCTTCGGTCCGGCCCATGCTTTCATATTCAACATTTCATTGTTTCGTGAGAATTTTAACTACCCATCTTGGATCGTATTACTGACATTCCTCTGACTAACAATACTTTTTGCAATTCTCTATTACCTTTGGATTTGATGGAATGTCGATGTTTTTCTGTCTTCTGGGCACGAGCGTGAACTCACTTGAAATATGGTACCTTATTTGCATTCATGACTAGATAGCTGCGCAATTCCAATAACACGTATCCGAGTGACGTGGTAATCACCACACTGCACCAATCGAATACTCTTTTGGTGGCCCGTCTCGCTTTTCACATTCCGAATGGGCACTGTTTCGAGGTAGGACGATAGCGCCGTTAATTACTAGGCTTGCTAAACTGCACTACGGACTGACGAGCGTAAAGCCAGATCCAGTAACTAGAATACTAAGTAACTTGGTCTTTATGTAGCACAATTCAGTTGAATTATATTGCAAGTGTAGCTTTCAGAGAACTGTGTCGTGATTTCAACCCGCTTCCAGCTTCTTGTTAGCACGGTCAAGATGCTAAAGGGACCTTAATATTTGAGAGAGGCAATTTTGATTCGATGCGTTTATTAGCCCTCCAGCCCTTGATTGCGATGTCGAAATCCAACAAAATTTCGTCAGTTCTCATGCCGGTAGTCTCGACTGAATGACCTATCAATAGACTCAACAAGTAGCGAGAGACTGAATGGTGAGTACATCCAGACGTTTGAACATTCTATATTGCCAGAAGTAGGTGAGTAATGGGATACTTTAAAAAGCTTAACTGCACAGTTGTTTCATCTGGAGGTGACTTCCAGCACATCATGAAAGCGTCAAATTGAAGTCCTGATTTCAGCTTGATTGAGAGCCAGCACACGAAGCGTACCAGTGTGCAAACGTGATTCCGTGATTTTGTTGGCTACTGAAAGAGGCGAACTGAGAAGTGTGGTCATGATTGACAGAAATTCCAAGGTTTAATGACAGTGTAGGTGTATTCCAACTCGGATTTTCCGACCAGCAATGGTCAAACTGCTTGGTGCCTGTGCACATTTGGAAGGCTTCAGACGGTCTGTATGGAGCATGTATGTTCATTGTGCCGACGCAGACCCAAGAGAACAAGATAGACCAAAGTCACCAACTGGCCTAAGGATACTGGAATGACAGATTTGCGCAAAATGATTCCATGGTTCTTCCTAATCGTTCAGTTGCGTTCATTCTGCATACGTCACCTCGAATACTGTGGCATATCGTCCACCGGCCAACAACACTTCCATCTACGAAGGGTAATTTTATGTTGTCGGGTCTGTAGCCGGGCGCAGAGTGTTCCCTCACTGACTCCCGTTCACCCAACCTCCAGAACATGAGACCACTAAGATTTCATTCCCATATTATAATCAAGTGTGGGGCAACGGTGTCATTTACAATCTCGGGCGATACAACCTAGCACATTTATAATATGCATGTCGAAAGCCTGGGTAAATAGTTTCATGCTACATGTGTTCCCCTGTCAAACGCTCTTTCCGTATGCAATGTAGTACGTGTTCAATAGCGGAATCTGGGGAGCTTCCAACATATAAACCTTAAGATCTCTGTGAAAGAAGCTCGTTTTTATGCAGTGTCCAGATGACCTTGTTCTTATTTTTCAAAATGCAGTGAAAGAAGTACATTTTCTGTTAAACTTCTAATCAACGATATGTTCTTCACACCCACACTTTGAATCCAAGACTGATAATGATTGAAAATGCGCAATGATGGATACGAAATTTGCACATACAGGTATTTGTATTAACCATAAGACATGAAATCAACACACCACTAAAAAACAGACTTAACCTGGCAATACATGCCACTTGTGGTATCAAAAGCGTAAAATGGAATCTCAGAGGGTGCTTGTTCCAAACTAAATTAGGGGAAGTGTTGTGCGGTTGTGAACACATTATCCGAGATGTACTTGGGATTTTTTTTTATCCCTGGTGTCTCAAAACTCATCCTCGTATCAGCTACAGTGATATGATCAGAAAACAGATGTTCGGCGAAGCAACAGGTGTTCCATTCAGGGTTTATGTCCAATGCTTCAAGCTTCGATGATCTTTCATGGGGATATGCATGACGAATGCTCGTCCACCGGTTGGAGCGTCGTTCTTCGTGTCCTTTTCAGATTGATGAAAGCTCAGAGATGAACGGATGGTATCGAAGTTCGCTACGTGAAGTATCGGTGTCACCTGATCTTCCTTGTGCATGGCTACGCGCCCAAATACGCTTTCTGGCCGATGTCGGTGGCTTGCTTATTATTATTATTATTATTTATTCCTATTGCTTGACAATGTTGAAGGTGAGGGCACCTCTGGCGTTTGTCGCTGGCTGATATCAATCCTCGCTTCCTCTTCCATGTCTTCATTTTGTCCAAATAAACTGAAGTACCTTTGCGTCAGTGAATACCAAGTGTTTGCTGCTGTATTACCGTTAACGCTGATCCTGTTATTTACTCTCCGAAATCAGATAGACGTCCTACAGTATGAATGTATTCACTGACTTTGTAAACCGCTTCTATGATTTTAGCTGGCACTGCAGCTAAACTATGACAATTCAATCACTGCGCTTATTTCACATGGCTCAAGTGGTTAGCGGACGAATTTACTGACCGGACAGTCCGTGACTCGAACCCGACCTCTACCTCTCGACTTCCCCTGGCTAGGCTTGGGCAACCTGGCGGTATCCCGTCCCTCATGATTCCTTCCAGAAGCATAATATTTCACATAAGATGCTTTGCACCTGTTTTTCATTGGGTATGTTAAATTCGGGATGATGTTCACAATATGCTCATATTGGGAAGATACTGTTGTGCAAGGTAACATGCATCTCTGCTGTGGTCAAAACAAGCTGTTTCTTGTCGCATTTTAGTTTATGTGGATTCCTTTAACCATATAAAATCTCACGTAACTGGCGCACTGTGAAGATATTTAAGCGTATAAACGCTGCGTTAACCTATAAATTCGACCTCCAGATTTCAAGTTCTCCAAGTCACCAGTGTGTATAATTCTGGTATACAGGATGTATTAGATGCTTCCTATTCTTCTACTTTTGGAAAGTCCCCATGCGCAACTCCTTCGTTGAGTAGAAGATAAATTGAATCAGACGTTGAACTAGGTTATTCCACCCAATTCGTACTTGTATTTTCTACTCCGAATGGCTGACACTCAAACCATTAGAGTTGCATCAGCAGCCCCGCAATCCGAGTGCGATAGATAAACCTATTGCTGCCGTAATATCTGTACCCAAGTTCTACGTAGCATTCGAAATTTCAATTCCTACGGTGAGTAATTTAATCGGCAACATCAGCTGCCTGTTTGTTCTGACTACGCTCGGTCCCGAGGATAAGGCGTGGAGTTCCAGACACTAGGACATGAACTCCTGAGGTCAGTCGTTGTCGTACGTTTGTTGTTTTCGGACACATTACCGGGTTGTTTTTCTCGAAATCCAGACACGGTCGGTCGAGTTGACCCACGTGCCTCATGAGGACGTTCGACACGCACAGACAGCGTTTTTCACTCGCCAACGAATTTGGCTTTCACTCCAATGGACTGGTAAATGTGACCAGCCTACCAATCGATGGGGTTCTGAGCATGCCATACGTTTTCGTGCCACTCCGTGTTGATTTCCGTGAAAATTCTTCACGTAACTCATCGCTGAAGCTCGAACCGGAATGCCAGCAGCCAAAAATGTGGTCCAAAATGGCTGCAAATCTATTTAAAGTGCAATACGTTTTGTCTTACCTGAGATGTCATACTTTTTGGTCTGCCGTATTGGAACCAGACATCATATACGGTGATTTACTGGTACGGTCATTCCGCTTTCCGAATACACTTCCCGTCACTTTGCTCCTCTGGAAGACCGAAAAATGGTACCAAACTGTAAAATCCGAAATTCTATCCAAGCATCGGGTTTTATTTGGAGCCGTGGGATCTTCAGCCTCTCCTCCAAATTTTGGTTCACAAAATGAATCCCTTTTTCTAGCAGTTATTCTTTGTTTTCACACACGAACTGATAATCTCATGTTGCCTAATTCTTCCTGTTAATCGTCAACTGGTCTTCTGTTATCTGTTGCACAAACTGGTCTCTTTATATTCTTAAAGATGACTTTCACTAGTTCATTTGTTTCATCCTAAAGTCTCTCAAATTCAGTAACAACCTACACTATCCAGCAAGGCCATATGCAGCTGTAGGTTTACAGGTTTGCTGGTCACACTCAGGCCTTACCCTCTTGACAGATCCATCCATCGTATTTTGTTGTCTCATCATAACTCCACACTTCCTTTTATACTGTAAGCCCAGACCGCCTGAATAATACGTCAGCGTTCTGCGGATACCATTTCAATCAGCTATTTTTATATGTATAATGATTAAAGTCTTTGAACACTCTCTTAAACCTACACAGGTTATCTCAATTTGTATTTCGATTATTGTCGCCGTTTATAGATCCTCCGTAGATCGGTTGATAACTACTCGCTACTTCTTGAGCAAACTCGAAGTGGGAATGAAAAAAAACCTGACAGAAGAAAGTTAGATGTTGGAAAAATAGTCAACGTGATATATTAAAAGACTCGAGTAATCCTCCAAAGACATCGATTACCAAACACTGAGAGTTTTTTTTAATGCCGTAAGCTCGCAGTTGCCCCACATAACAATATGGAGTGCACCACAGTGTCTTGCAAGAACTATGCAGGCCCAAACCTTATTTGGTTGACGATAATCCAGATAAACCTAACCGTAAATTCGCTGATCCAGCTAATCAATTCATCTATTTTTACCTCGTATAGTTTACGCATGATGTCCCGCTTACAGGTATTGTGTTACAAACAAGCAACTCACTCATTCCTATGCCTGAAAGAAGGATTGTATTCCCCTCGCCCCTGTTGCTCAAAGTATGTGCTGCTGTTCCTGCCAAAGCCGCCTTGCAGAGCCACTGTCTCTCTACTGGAACAAGTTTTCATCTTCTTCGAGTGATAAAACCTATGGCCGTGCCTAAGAAAGGCCCACCAAAACAGCGAACACCGCTTTCACGGTGTCCACGGGACATTACTGATTTTCAAGAGTACCAACAATTAGTGACACATCGTCTCTTTTTTGATCTGTACCGTCTGCTCGCTAGAAAGCACAAGCACTCGTATTCCCTAAAGTCACTTTGTCAAAATCCTATAATAATATGCGCACAAATCTAATCGGTACAAATGTATGGTGACAGGGAAAACGTTTTGTGATATTAGGACACCTGGGCATAAGAGGCGAACTGTGGACGCATTGCATTGACAGGTCCTATTCTTCTCACGTGAAGACTTTATAGCATTTCAGGCACAATGTCATTCAATGTCAGGTGACTTTGGCTGATTGTGATACATATCTACTCAAGTGGTTACATCTGACAAAAACTAAACGATATTTTCTCTTGAGGTTCGATGAAGAAAGGTGACCCGAGTAAGAGGCTTGGACATTAGCTATTCAATTGTAAATCACGACGAAAATATTTTGCATCAAGTGAAGAAGGGTTTAGTTTAAAAGGGATACAATTTGACTGTGGATAGCTTTCTGATAAGTCTCAAGCTTGTTGTTGTAACGCGGCATAACCTAACCAAGGGGCCTGATAGGGGACGGAAGGACTGTCCAAATGGGGAACCATTGAACCAAATTCAACCCAGTTTTGATGGCTTACAGCTGCATAGGATAACCGTACCGGGCTGCTTGAGAGGGCACAAGGGAAGACCCGAACGCGTAGAAGAATGTTTTGAATTTGTATGTACGATATCAGTAAGGGAAGCAGGAACTGTTCTGCCTGTTCTCAACAAGTGTTCTCAAACCTAGTAGCCAATGTCCAAATATTATTGACTCTGGTGGGTTTCGTGGCCTTTGATTAGGTGGTGATTGATCTGTTCGGTGGGCTCGGATATCGGCTTGGAAACGTCTCGCCACCATGCGAGGTTAGTTCGTAAAGAACATGTTGGGACAATTAATCTGACTGTTTATCGGCAATCAGATTGTTGTGTTTGGTCACTAGCTAGCTAGAACAGAGCTCAATTTTCTCATTTTGTCTCTGTTCCGAAATCTCATGCATAGTGTTTCTTTGTCCACGGAATGTTTAATAGTAGAGGTTTGTACTGTGATTGTAAAGTTGCGCAAATGGCAGTACGATTACGTCTTCAATGCAATATTTTGCCGAACGATCTGTATAGACACATCTAGGCGTATATGCCAGCAGCTCATCACAAAGGTTTATACAGCGCAATTTTTATGCGCCATAGTAGAAATCATTCTTCGGACTGTTACTGAAATTAGTGTACGTGGGAGTTACTGGCGTCAAGAAGACAATAACACTAATACTATTCTATTTTATCGTTTAACTAATGTTCCAGGAGAAGTTTTGGCATGATACATTAGCACAGCCATCGTTTGACGGCGATTTTCGATCATTTGGTATTTTCCTGTAAATTTATTTTGATGCTGGCAGCCAATTATCAAATTACTGAAGGCAATCGTATAAACCCAAATGTCAGCAAAGTTTTCGGACTGAGAGGGGCCAAACGTAGCAAGATTGCCACTAACCCAAGATCAGAACGGAAAGAACTCAGTAGCCGATACAACCTACAGGTGCTCTTACCTGCACTTCGTCATAGTCCATTACTTACTGCTGACCAAACCTCATCTCGATTACGTTACGCACAGCATTCGTTTGGTCCTCATCCCCATCAATAGTCTTTGTATTTTGTAACGCACAGCCTTCAGGAACGACAAAACATCCGGCTGAACGTCAAAGAATTGGTGATGGTGAATCTTTGATCCTCGAAGAAGGAAAAATCCCGTGAACTCTGAAGTGTGTTGACAAGATGACCTTTGATATTTTCAATTTTTTAAACTTATGTAGTAGTTTCAAAGGATCAGTCAAAAACAGTCTCTCCATGGGAGTGAAGTCACTACCAAAAAGATGAAACCCTATTTTATATTGGAACATCTTTATTGCAAACTCACTAATGTTCTCAAACTTGGTGAAGGCTAAGACATTTAAATTCCTGGTCGAGCTTAAGTAGATGTCCAGAAATTCCCAACTTACCTTCGTTCAAACCTGACAACCAGCTGTTCGGTCAAGAAATCCCTCTGGAGCAGTAGATCGAATATTCAAGTCTGGAATGGATGCCACAGGTAAGCGGGCTCAAGGTTCAAATACTTCACACCGTTCATTAAAAGGGGTGACTCATTTCAGTGACTCTGAGTATCTTTTGAGTCTCGGAGTGATGACATTAGTGGGCTCCATCTTGTTTTGTAGAAATTTGGGAAAATTCCAAACCATAGATCCCATATCTGCTAGTCCAAATCCATGATCACTCTATGTGAATTGGGAATTAGTGATTTGTTATACGCTAATCTTGGATCGGTGAAAAAGTTCACCAACTTCATTGCTTTAAACTTGATAAAATATGCCCTCCTCCCGAAGCTTGTCGTGTAGCCTCTCCGCTGCATATGGGACCTGATCAGAATTAGTTTCTCATATTGACGTTACTTATCATGATTTTTATACTTTGGAATAATTATCACGCGATCCGAGGGTGAATACGTTTCCATATATGCACTCAGGTAAGTCCCGTTGGATCGAGGAATCCAATATCAAGAACCCGTTTATATTATTTAGAAATATGAACAAACATTGGCGCTGCTAGGCAGAGTGCGATCTATCACATATGGACCACCGTGCATGCATATGTAGTCTACAATATTGCGCATTATTCATCACCTGTCTGAATCGATTTGTCTTCAGTCGGCTTTTACAACCAAAAGCAGAGTGGTTAATGCTCCACCGAAGGATACTTCCCAGAAGCAGCTGGATTCAGCCGCCCAATAATAACATAAATAAAGCGAATAATGCATGTTCATATGTCCAGCTGATTTATGCCTCTGGAAGAATCAATCGAGGAACTGAAGGTAACATCGTTCATCGTACGTGATCATGTTGCGTACAATACTGCCAACAAAGTGGACAAACTCTTTTGATTCCCTAGTACACGTTGCAAACATTTCATATACGTTCTTTAAATATTAATCATTGGACAGTCTATCTATTCTGTTATTTAATTCGAAACTGTTGTGATCATTCACACAGCCACGTAAAACTCGCCTAAAGCCGCAGTATCCAGAGTTCCAAATGAGTCTTTCCCGCATGAAATTTAGGGTTTACTTTCGGTAACATTGAGTCGTACTGTCTCCAAACGGCCATGTGGCTTTCTGTTCAACCTGGTGGTAGACATTTTATGCTTTCTTCTTATCAGTTATGAAGTAGCTATCAGTGCATTCAACAAGGTGTCAAAACACAACCAGCCTCTGTACGGAACGACTACTCATCTCTCCTCACTACGGTTCGTTTTCACTGATATTTTCACCGGTTTCAACTTACTAGTAAACTGTTATGCCCTTTACCAGCGAGAGTTTTAGGACTATGAAGAAAAATTGGTTATGAAAAGGACCCAAGAGCAAGTCGCAATGTAAACTCAGTTTAGGCGCTTGAGCAACTTCCTTGATGTCTCGTTTCACGTGGCGTCTTCAGCGTTCCTGTAGTAGTTGATAAGTTCGAAGATTAGATCTGTAAAACGTAGGTTCCTCGGAGCACAAAATTACGGAAAAACGCCAGTAACTGAATCATCTGGTTCCAGAAAGATAGCTGCAACTGAAGAAGATGAAGGTGGGCTAAAGTGGAAACACATGTGTTTTGGATTACAAATCTATGTGCATCTTATTCGCGGCTGCTTTTAGAATTTCCCAAATGGTTACGGCCTTGCCAATAATGTGGTCCTCCCATAAAGATAGATTATTGGCTTTCGTTTAGCTTTTAAATGTTTCATGACGTTGAAAACAACGTCTCCGCTGGTTGCGATTCCGTACGCTTCTAACGTAGGCCGAATTTGGATTGCTCAGTTGCTGCATGAAACTTACTTGCCAGAAAATTAAGCCCGTGGTCAACATGGGAACATGATCGCCAGCCGTTTCCGAATATCAATGGGACAATGCCTTATTGTAGACTTCTGGCTACCCGTGTCAAGCCACCGTTAGGTAACATACCAGAATTAGTACATACCAAGTCCTGGAAGTTTTAAAGAAAATTCGAAATTGGTCTGATATATGTAGCATAGGCTTTGAATTATTGGTAGGACTTCCATTTCACCCACATCTGGATGAGAGACTGTTGGGAAACTCCACAATTAACCTAACAGAGTCCATGCATGCACAAACCTGGTGTTCTGCAGCTGTAGTTTGAATCAATGTAGAAAGCTGGTAGGCTGTAAAAGATAACACACTCCCAGAGGGACGAGGAACAACAGTTGCTAACTTCCTTCAGATGCCTGCCGAGTCAAGTGGAAAGTCGTGTTTGTCGAGTGATTTGATTTTTCAGTTATTTTGTCCATCATAAGAGTTTATGACTTCATGAGGGCTCGGTTGCCACATCAAACGTGTACTTCAGTAATTCGAGACACAGTTCAATATCTGAGTTGTCTGGGTGATTCGGACGGTGCAGAAATTACATTACAGTCTATTCGGGACACCAATATTGACAACTCGTTGAGCGAAAAATTCTCCCTGGATTGAATGCCTCACATAAGGCAAGATTTCACCGAGAAACATGTGAGTGTGTTCCTTCTGTAGGACTTCCACTATTAACGGTCCATAATTTCTTCATTATTCCGGAAATCTCTGAAACATTTTTCTCTTTTTTGTCGGTAAAATCTCGTACGAAGATCAGCTGGTTTTGATCAAATCTAGTTTGATCCACAGAACTGGTCTTTTTTATCTCCAGTTCATTGACCTGACATGGATCGTTTATCCTTCAACTTTATGTGCTCAAAACCACCGTCTTTCAGCAGTAGATTTCATTGAAAATATGAAGGTGTTTTTAACCAAGGCTGATAAAGAGTCTATGCGAGTTTATGCATCTGGGTCTTCATTGCAGTTTTATCTTCTTATTTCAACAACTAATGCCTCTCACAGTAAAGGAATCATACAGCCTTACGCTCACCCTTACCCACGCGATCATTTGGACAGAAAAATGCACACTGGAATGCAGCCTTGTGTTTGTTAATTGATACTTGAGAACTGAGCTATTTACTCCCGAGAAAGTTACTACTTTACATCGCAGCTTCGAACTACAGTGAACTGTTACTTCACCAGAATGAACAGATGTCTCCTTTTAGGTGTAGCCTAATGCACGATAAAATGTTCACTTAGTCAATTGGTCTCTAAATGATATGAAATACTCCTGACCCGTTTTATTGGCTATCAGTGAAACTTTTTTGCTGTCCTTACATTTTGCGTACAGTTGCCGATAAAAGTGAGTTATGGATTCACATAAAACTCAACTTCAAAATGAAGGCTATCACCAGAACTTCGTAGGCAAAATTACAATACCCCACTGCCTGAAGTGATAAACAGTAGAGAAGGTGTGGTCTTATGCATGAAACATTCTAGGTAAAATCACAGTTTTGTTGAATGCTATTCCTGTTATCATTTTGTTGCACCTTTCCAAGCATATCCTCTTCTACGTTATCACAATTGGAAAAATATTATCAAAGCACTACTTTCTGAAAAGAACGGTTTCCAAATTTAACTTGTATTCTTCCTGGTTGCTTTCTAACTATTCACGAAGTTGGCTTATTCTCTACGAAGGATGGATTGATTTGAACTTAAACCACATAAACTCGCAGCATGTTCACCTGTAAGAAAAGTAGAGCTACATAGGAGCATTTATTTTATCAACTTCCCGGAAAATGGACTGAGCTCAGAGTGAGCCCGTTAAGATTCAACGAGTACTGGTTGCTCTTCCTGTCAATTTTATGATCTCTTAGCAGCCTTTCGCTCTGGTTGGTGTGCACGGATTGCTATATATATGTGACAAGGAGAGATGAATAGAGCGAAGGCAGTTTAAGCGCAACAAGGCTTATCGAAAGACTTGAGTTCAGCCACTATAGTACGCGTCATTCTCTCAAAAATTTAGGCGTTACTGGAACACTAGTTCGATATCTTTGAGCTCTCAGTTGAACTTTGTTTTATCGTAGCTTCACCACGTGTTCGAAACTGTGTACTCACAGTCCCTTTCATTCCGAAGATTAGGTAAACATTCGTGCGGAAATTGTAACATTCATCGGTTTCTGGGATTCATTAACGGACAGCTTCTGTCCCGGCAATAATGCAAAACAACTAAACCATAGCTCAGCCCTGCTCTTTGTGGCAAACTGTTACATCTTTTGGACACCCCATCACTCAGCTTGAGCAACGACTGTACACACCCACCCGCAGGATTAGGCGATCTCAAAGGTCGCTTGGCTAACCACGTTCGTTGAGGCCGTGCGTCCAATAATAGGGTTGGGCTTTGAGCTAGGCGCAGACACGATGTGAAGCCAGCGCAATCAGGCCGATCAACCAATCGGATTTGGGGACAGTAAGTTATTGCGGTTCGTTCATCTGATTGGCTGGTTACCTAAAGTGCATTCGCACTCTGCCAAACAGCTATGGAGACTAGCAATGCTGTTGTACCGTCTCACTCCGCACACGTGCAGCGCTGCTCCGCTCGAAGCGTACGTGCTTGTCTGCCTCCAAAGGGGAGTTCAGCATCCTGAGTGCAGCATTGCTTAAACCTCGTCTCTCTCCCTATTTTACGCAGTGCACGAGTGCAGCCATACCTTATCGTTCACTGGGTAACGCCCTACCGTGGATTTGGTGGAATCGCTCTGCTGCCTTTTTTCTACACCCGTGTTAAAGTGATGCACTTCTGCTTTGTCCAACCTGGCGGGAGTTGACCGTAGTGTTAGTGAGCCGTCTTCTGAAAATGGAATTACGATGTGAGGTGGATCACTCCTAGAGATGTGTACAAACTCCAGAGAATCGTCCTATAAATTCACATTATGTTTACCGTGACAAACCAGCTCTGAACTCAGCTCTCTTTTTGAGGCCCGTGGATTAAGTATTTATATCGTACAACTCTCTGCTTTATTTCAGGAAATGTTTATCATCAGGTGAGTTAGCAGTAAATTTCCACGTAGTTATTTGTGACAGTGACAGTTTGGGTCAAACAACGGGTGTTCAGTGAACAAGTACACTATCGTGAACGTGTGAGCCGGTAGAGGTTTTTGCAACGAATAAAATCCTTCAGTCAAAATCTCTACAATCTTACCACTTAGTGTGCTTATTATCAGACAGTTGACCACCTGTCGTTCCGTTTTTAAGAGAAGTTATTTCTGGTGTTTCCCAACTTTTATCTGCGCTTGAATTTCACCAACAAGGCTAGTATTTGGGACACTACAACCATGGCCTCAGTCAATCTGCGGCTTCTGTTGTGGTGGATAGGTTCGGTAAACGTTAACTAAGTAGTTAGTAATCTCGCAGCATTCTCAATGTACGGAAACCACGTGAGAAACGTGTTTTACTGTGATCCTGAACTGCTACGCCAAAGCAATCAAAGCCAGAGAACTGAAGCCATTTTCGCATGACCAGGCAATCCGAAGAGGCTACAAACGACATTGGGTTTAGTGACGTCATTCCTAGCCCGTTCATTCATATCCTGTAGGGACCCGGATGACGATTAATTAAGTTTTCACTTAGAGCGCACTCCATATTGATCTATTCTCATGTTATCGGTCATTGTTCATAACGATGCAGTGCGAGCTGGATGTCATCAGGTCCGTCCGACTGACTGGGGCCTTGTTCTTAAGTGGAGGGATGCGCCAGATATTTTATCCTGCTTGAAATCCAACATATGGCTAAGAATTAATTGGGGATTCACTTCGGCAACCAGAAAGGTCGATTCTAGAACCGGACATATGAACAGATTTGTCTGAAGTTGTGGTACTATCATGGGGTAATCTAGCTTACAGTCCGTGTGCTTCCGTGCAATTGCTGTTATTTCGACTGACTCTTTTCAAAATGATTCCTGCCTATTGTAGTCGTATGTGTGTACATATCCTTGAAGCGTAAATTATCTTGCTCCGGCCGAAACTGCACACTGTTCAACGTTTTTATTCATGGAAAATAGTGGCACAGACTGACCTCAGATTTCGGTCTGTTTAAACAAACGTACTAGTTCATTTTCATTATATCTTCATCGACTTTAATGGTGTGGGTGAATCTTTGGTTTGTTCAATTGTAGTGTTACCCAGTCTAGTCGTATACATAGAGTCCAACAATTGGATAACGAAATGCTCCCATGAAAGAAATCAACTTTTTACAATAATGTTCTTAATCTGTTGCTCCTCTGGCTTGAACACTGCGATATTAATTTCTCTGTCTTTTTGTAATGCACTGTACTTCTAGCCACCTTTCCCTGCATAGAAATTTAGTGAATTTTCATTCGGGAAGTGTTCAACTCCAAACGTTGTCGTGAAACCAATTATCCTGGAGTAAAACGGCTTGGGAAATATGAACAATAAGTTTTATGCGCTTTATGATCATGATGCCATCGATTACAGCTGTTCTCGTTTAAACATGGTATCAGATTTAACGATGTAAACACACTGTAATCCTCAGTTGTCCCTCAGTTTTTCCCTCACACTGCGATGAACAATACTTAGCTGGACCAAGTCTCTCTTAATCTACACCCGTGTCACCTGTATTCATTAGTGATTCGCCATGTGATATTGCTCATCCGAGAACATTTATGCATCGTCTACTCAGTCTAATAAACAATGTCCCCAAAGTATGTGCAGCATGCGATTTTTCAATTCAATTTTGATTTCTGGCGTACTCTGTTTATACTAGTATATGGCTAATTTTCTTTTAGGTTGCTGTTGTTTGAACGGTCCGTCAGAAACACCTACGCAGGTTACTAGATCGGTGATCGTCACTAAGGATAATGCGCGAGCAGGGAGTTGAAACCTGGTTGTCGAAGAGATAAAACATGGTCTATTACGCATAAACAGACGATATCGAAGGCGTACCGTGAACTTATGCCGCAAGTGAAATTTACTCAAAAATTTTGAGGGAAATCGGTCACTACGTGGTTAAGAAAAATTTCCGAGAGTTTTGTCAGTAATCCATCTCTAAATTATACCACCATGTTGCTGTAGTTAGATAAATTTAATATGGATGAGTCCCTTGATGATGAAACCTTGTGACGAGCTAAAAACAAAAAGAATCTAAAAACACCGCACAAGGTGATGTTCATCTAAGTACTCAAAGCAAAATATTTCCAACGAAGCGATGAACACATCTTGAGATCTTGACAAGGAAGAATAAACACGAGTAACTCTACAATTATATTTAGGGGTTTCACCGCTGGCGCTGGGGCTATCGACAAGTTTTGAGCGTCTTGATGAATTTGCGTTTATACATTGTATCGTGATATCTCGAGTATTGTGACAACTGAAGCATGAGGCGGCCTGGTGCAGCACATTCAGTTACTTAAGAATATCATAAATGAGAGATTCAGTTGAATTCCAGGTCAACTTCCTGTCAAAACCAAATTAGTATGCAAATGAGTGCAGTTCACTAGTCCCCAAAGTTTCACGCGGACTATCTACGACTTAATCCTGCTGGTTAATTTGGTAGATGATATAAACAGAGGTGAGGAACATCCTGGTTACAAGTCTTGAGGAAGGCCAAATCTGATCCTAGGCTCAAGGTTAGTTTAAAGGAAAAGATTATACTTTCTTCTCGAACGGAGTGCTTAAGTTCTTTTGTCTATTTTTGTTCACGATTGTTGATCTAATTATTGTGCCACCACTGTGCAACTGCAGTATCGACCGTATGCACTTAGAGTGAGATGGTAGAGCTCCAGCCTAACGAACTCCAGAGGACTGTAACCTCCCCGTAGGGATTGACTTTTCTGCTTGTCCTCTGACGAATAGTCCAAATTGCTAACATTTCCAATGGTTTCAACTCTATTACCAGTAATCGGGCCCATGTTTAACCTTTAACCGGGGAATTCTCTGAGCGTAGGGCATTTATCAGAAATTTTCCTGAGGACGCAAGGTGAATTTCGTGTATCAGAAATAATGACTGAAAAAAAGAAAGGATGTGCGAAATCGATCGTTGGAATATCACGTTCCTCACGCATTGTCACCCCACTACGACCCTCAGATAACCTTGTATTGCATAGCACGGCATCAGGTGTCTGAAGGCGTGAATCACATCCCAGCCAAAGAGTAGGAAAAAACGGAATTATTTAAGTGAGTAGCAAATATGGATCCTATTGGTTCGATCCGGACCTCCAAGATGTCACTACAGCTTCTCAGATCATTCCAAGGCCCAGCTCTCCGCTGTTTAGCCGAAACAGCTGTCGTGCCATCCGAAGGAAGCATGAGGGCTAAGATACTGGTAGATTGCCCAGGCCTAGGAAGAAGCCACCGAGATGCAGAGATCGGATTCGGAGCTCAAACCTCCCGGTCAGTAAGTCGTGGATTACCCACCGAGCCATCCTGACTTCTGCCTGTTACCTACCCATATTTCTATCCTTCCCAACAGATTCAATCAAATTTATTGCGTCTATTGGGTTGGTATTGACATCGCATTGCCAGAACGTGTGGAGCTAGCCCCGGAAGAAAGATTCGTGCGTGCGTAGATGTACTTATAAGAATGGATAAGGAAAGGTCATGGAAGAGCTATTGAGAGGAGTCCTTTCATTCCAGAACTGTCCTTAAAAACGAAATATTGCTGATTAAGAGTGGATGATTAGTTTCCTTATTGGTAGTCGATAGCTGACAGTAGATGTGAAAAAAGTGCACGATGTTCTCTCTAGACGTGTAGTTCTATATAACTTCAAAAAATTGTGAGCTGGATACATGGAAAGATGACGAAATCGCACGGAACAGCCATTTTCACGGGATACACTAATTGATGGCGATTGGCGGTAGACTGAGTACTGTCTTGCCGAGGAAATAGCGTTTGGTTCATGATTAGGCGATTGAAACTGTCTTGATACGCCATTTTTGGGAAATTCACCACATATTTTAAGTTAAAAACACTTTCTGGGATGAGAAATGGCTCATGTGGAAAGGAGTTGGTAATAAAAGCCGGTGATGTGAAACACATTTTCATCTTTGGCTTTCGCTGACATTACTGTGGAGCATGTTCTTGCGGTTTTCTCATCCTGTGTGGGCTAAACATTATCACTGAAATCCGCGCAACTCGGATCGCTTAGTTCGTCGAAGCTGGAATACACTGATTCTTTTAGATGCGCGACCAGATATTTTGTCTCCAAGCTCAATGTGTGTGAATCTACTTGTTTTTATGATTAAAAGACTTGCAGCACAATAGTATCATGCTGCGGGCCTAGTTTATCAAACAATGGGGCTGTTAATTCCTGAGTTCTTCTGGCAGGTGCGATATATTTTCGGAAAATTCTAGTCAAGCCACGACGAAACCTGAAAAAGACATTTTGCACCCATGAAAAATAGAGTAAACTATTTCGAACTCTCTGGAACATTTTTAATCCATCAATAACAACACTCGGCTCTTCTCAAGTAATCTCATTTACCCTTGTTTTCCATAAAACTAATGACAGACTGGAAGCGTTGCTGATGAGTAAATGGAACAGGGCCTATCACTGGTGGTAAAGCAGTTTTTTGCGCGAAAAAAGAGCTGAACTGCGAAATTAGCGACAGCTTGTAAAATTCGGATAGATTTAGTGATTGCAACCTGCTATACTAGGGGTAACCACTGAGAAAAACAAGCCTAGTCCAAAAGGGTTTCAAGGATTCCAAAGTTGAAGCAAGACAGATTAGTGAATAATTCGTTTCTCCTAGTATACCTATACTGGTAACTCAGCATGACTAATGAATTTGAAAATTACACTACAGAGGGCTACTTTTGTGAAACAAATTGATTCATATACATGTATAAGTCGAATAGAAGAAAGACAATCTTGCTAACAGAAATATTTGCGCTAATTGAAGTTCACTTTACATCATTTAGTTTTTAGTCGATTGTGTCATACATATGGACCGGGACTTATCTAACATCTTACTTTCCCGTTGATGTCATTGTGCTTGAGCTTTCATTGGAACAGAATTACACACAAGGCACTTCTCTCCCACCGCAGCTGAGTATAAGTTGCACCCATTTAAAACTTTTTGCTGCCGTGGACACAACGACGATTGAGTGTTTTTGCACGCTGCCTAGAAATCATCAATGATTGTCAAATACCTACACACCTACATCCTTACTTTTAAATCCCCTTTGGTGGGCATGAATAAGGAACAGTCCCCGTTACATCACCACCTTCCTGAGTGAGAACTTTTACCTAAGTTTACAAAAATAAAGAACCCCATTAGAACAAAAATAATCGCCTTTATCCAGCACTACTCCCAAGGTTACTTAAAACTGTTTGACAACCCACTTGTGGTTACCACAAATCCATTTTGCAAATGAGTGTATAACTCCAGAACCCACAACCATTAGTGAGTACCTATCTAGACAAAGTGAATGTGTGTTCCATTTTCTAAACCCACTCCTACTTTATGTGTTTAACTTGTTCCCCCCTACACTAGTTAAGAGAAGCACACTGAAACGGTAAAAGCGTTCAGCTGTAGCACCCTTTCGGTGCCTAGCTGCCATGCCACCTGAAGGAAGCACGAGGGCTGGGATACTGCCAGGTTGCCCAAGCCTAGACAGGGGAAGTCGAGTGGCGGAGGTCGGATTCGAACCACGGACCTTCCGGTCAGTAAATTCGCGCTCTAACCACTTGGGCCGTCTCGCCCCCACTGAAACGGTAGGCTATCTGAGAAAAGGCATAGAAGCCTTTTCGACGAATTTGCCGAAACTCCCAAAAGTTGACATGCAGGAGGTCTTGAGCTCACGTAATTCAGTCACAGCCCTCCTTGGACTTGCAGTGAAACGGACGTACTAGCTTTGTCTATTTTTAACTCAACGGAGGATCCGTTGATATCGGCATCCGTGTCGATGATGTCAGCCTGGTTAACTGTTGACAAAATCATGATTGTTGTATTATGTGATTTACCCACAGTATCACTCGAAGAATTTTATGAATCGCATTCAGTTATCTCTAGAAAGTCAGTTTTGTGATAGTAACAAGTACGCCACACACGCCAAACGAAAAAACTGTGGTCAAGGTGCTCTCCATGTGTGCCAGATCCCTGATTCATCGCGTTCAAGATACCACAGTCGGAGGAACGTTTCTTATTCTGGGGCCTCAGGCTCCGTCCCCATCAACGTAATAACCCTTTTCGAAAATTTTCAACCGCCCAATGAGCTTGTTAGCCTTCATAAATGGACAACAACAACTGGATGACCCTGTCGGCGTTTCACAACTCAGTTTGTTGCAGTTCCAGCCACAGTAAACAATGTCGCGGTGGGTCGAAGCATCATGTTCCGGCTAACCGACAAGTATGTCTAACTTCGGTTCTGTCTGTGGAAGTGCGTACTCCAGTGGCTTGTGTGTGATAAGCTGTGTCTGATTCGTGAACAGACCAGCTGTTAAATTGGTGGGTAAACAGGATGATGAAAATCATGACTGTGCAACATGCTGCGAATACCGAAACATTTTCTCGTTCAGTGTACGTGGAAGCAAACTGTGATAGCCTAGGGTTGGGCGCTTTCTCAAACGAGAAGACGAAAACAGAATGCCGGATACCGCCGTTATTGGACCATCAGTCATCAGATTAGACAACATCTGTCGTCCCTTGACCTCAAAAGCCTGACCGAAATACCGAACCTGTCTGGAACGGCCTGTCAGAATTCGTGGTGAGCAAACAGTCGGTAAACTGGTTAGCTTCTCGTCTGTAAAGTCTGGTGACAGCCAATGAGTCAGGCCCCTTATTGTTTGACACGCATTGTTTTCTTAAGCTACGGATCAGAAGACTAGCTCAGCGAATTCTGTTCTATCTGCTGTGGTTGAGTGCTTACATTGACATGTGGTGGATAGATAAACGGAGGGACTTACCACACATCAGGGATCATCAGAGCTACCAGATAGTACACCGGTGCAACTGTGAAGGTCAACCGGACGTTCACTCACGAATACCAATTCTGATAGCTTCCACCCTTGTGGTGATTATTCGAAGAGCACGTTTGATATGTTTCCTACTGCTTCCGAAACAGGTAACTGAATTTAATCACGCCGCTTCATGACTTAGAAGCCTGGCCCCAACAAAGTGAAGAAAACCCACGAAGTAAAAGTTGTCTAGATTTTTATCAGACCTTCAGTGTACGGTACCTGATTGTCAATATGTATAAAATAAAAAAAATGGAACACGATAGTCAAACCTTTAATGGTAATCTGAATTTGATCCGCTGTCACATCATATTTGTAATAAACGAAAAAGGAAAATTTTATAATGTCTAAATCTTTTCCGCAAAGGTTCAGAGAGATGTCTCCAGAACGAAATCTCTTCTTGTAGACACGGATTTCGTCTCCCTTTCCCTCTCTCCCTATTTATATGATGACGGCCCATTCAAGTTCTAGGCTCGCCGAACACTTTGTCGGAAATAGTGTACTGGAATGTTTATTCTCATTAAGTCAAGTGGTCATTGACAGAGGCTCATGTAATCCGCTTTGATGCTGGTTTCTTCGTTGTTGAAACGGTGGCTGTTGACCCGTTCACCCAGCTTCATAAGTGACTTGCTGATTTCTTGTTGGCAGAGTTGATTGACCCAACTTTCTATGCACTCAGGCTCCTCCCCTCAGTCAATGGGATCGTTTGGTTCTGCCGGACCATAAGAAAATCACTAGGTGTTTGAGTTCGATGAAGGAACTTCAACTGGTTGCACTGTAGTATAGTATGTCTTGTAACCAAAAACAACCAAGTGATGTGTATTGCATACGCTAGACGCCTCTACACGAGTTCGCTATCATCGTTACCTTCAGGTGGAGCTAAACTGCTGCACAATAAGAACTGGGGGTGGTCACTGGTGGATTACTATGCACACGACCTACGTTGGCCACGTGTAGTTGGTCTTTTGAGTAGCAAGTGGATCACTGGAAAAGATCTAGAAACAGTACCTATCTATAATCAGTCCTCAGTTTTTATTTAGTACGAGCAGCTTTGAAATTTACTAATGTGACACGCAGTTTTCGACATTTTCCAGCATAAGTTGAACTCTGATGCATGCAATCCTCGCGCTTAGAAAATATCCATAAGCCTGTACGGTTCACTGAATTTTAAAACTGTTTCTGAGGTCATTTCTGAGGGTCAAAGGTCTGTGGTACGATCATTTTCAGTGAGTTTCTTAGATATTCTTGGACTGGTTAAATGAGAATATTGGTGACGTTTTGGTCGGGCCGTCTAATGGCTTGAAATCTAGCTCAGTGGTAAACCCTGCCATCTTGTCATGAGCAGGGTGGGGCAACTAAAATCCAGGATCTGCGTCGTCAAATAGTACGTAGGGCTTGGGTCATAAATTGGTACATGGGTCTGGTTTCTCGGACAGTCTGAGCGGACCGCCCAGTGGATGTGGTAATTTGCTAACTACGATGTGAGAGTGTTTACTTACTCGATTTTAGGGTTTGTCATAATGTGCACTTTTGATCACAAAAGTCTCCACCAGCTTATCATCATGAGGCCTCGTGCAAACTATCTCTTTTCTCGTACTAGTGTTCTCTTTCTGGCATACAACCCATCCTAAAAAGATGGGCTTTGCACAGAGACCTGTTATGTTTGCCTGAACTGTAAGTACTACTAGGCTATACCCTGAATATCTAGATGTTCATAATCGCATCATGTTTTGAGTTATCCTTTCAGAATTCCATCGGTGTTTCCGTTCACATGAAATGTTAGGGCCCAGTATGGGACCACGAAGAAAGGCACCTAAAATTATCCCTATGTGGGTTGATTGTTCTGCGCCTCGCCACAATTAACTAATCCATGTGTTATTCATCCGAGGTTTCAAGAGTCTGGTGACGTGGACTTCTCCAAAATATGACAGACTGCCTAGCCAGTTGTGCTGCAGAACAGAAATTTTGGCGGAAACAAATTAAAATTAAAATGTTTCTAACATAATGTTTATATATACAACAGACACACTGAATATACCAAATCCTGATCTGGTAAAATGGGAACGTGGACACCTGGTCTTCTGAAATTGTAAAATGATCTCTTATTTCGCAAATAAGAATCTAAACTGAAGAACTTACAGAATAGTGGCCTGATGCAGCTTTTGCAAACGTAATTATCGTGTTGTAACCCAGGAAGACAGACACATTTAGATCAAGTTGGGCAGCTGTCGAAACAGATATCCTTGCGTTCATCTCCTTTTTGTTTGTTTGAATCCTGTCATTAGTGGAACAAAATTTACCTGTTCAAATATTATGTACTTCTCCCTTATTTACTTATTGTTCCGGTTGTTAGCATTCAAACAAAAGTAGCGTCGCACTCACAAACCACGTGATTTTCCTCCAATGGAAAAAACGCTTTCGACACACTGCACTAATGCCCCGTGATTCAGTGAGTTCATTTTTCTTCCAGTTTTGTTTTTGAGAAAGGATTACAGCACAGAAATGTTAACCACGAAAATGCTTGTAGGAGATGGCCACCGGCTACCCAACACACTAGTGCGATTATACAATAGCACCAACTCCCGCGATGCTAAAATTTGCTCAAAAATCTTTCGGCAAGGTATGCCATGCTGTGATGGTATAAATTATAAAAGGTCATACGTTTTTGGGAGAGTGGCTTCTTCAATAACAGCATGGGGATAAATTTAAAAATCAGGCGGAGACGCTTCATGCTCCCATAGTACCTCATGTTAGACTTGCAGAACAGACTACGGATTACGGGCGTAATACGTTTCAGTCCAAACATTACAGAAACTACATTTAGTTTGGATTTATATTACCCACACGTAATTTTATCATGCCACTCAAAATGGCGTTTTGTCCTTATGAACCATAGAAGTATTAACTGCGGCACAATTCAGTTCGAAACCAACGATGCACTAAATTTGTCGAATCCCCAACAGGCAATGTCCTGTTTACTGTTTTAAAGACAGGATAACGGTGTTTTCTCTTTCAAAGAGGTAAAAACATGAAAAAACGGATGTATGTTTTATTCTCCCACTTCTTTTTAGGTTGGCTGCCGATCCCCAACAGGCAATGTCCTGTTTACTGCTTTAAAGACAGGATAACGGTGTTTTCCCTTTCAAAGAGGTAAAAACATGAAAAACGGATGTATGCTTCATTCTCCCACTTCTTTTTAGGTTGGCTGCCGAGGCCCTAGCCATCACCAACGGGGAGCATAAAAACGACAAACTGTGCTTGGAAAACCAGCCGGAAAGTATCCTTGAGCCAGCAAACTTGAGAGAAAATGGCGGGGACAGAAAACGTTCATTCGTCGAATTGGAGGAATCAAGAGAGCACAAGACGGCTGAATTATGCAACAAACGTCCATTTAGACCTTCTGATGTGGCGAATAAGCCCTATGAACAAGGACAGAAGTTAAAAGGCACCATTTTATATGATCTTCTCTCGGGAAGAGAAAACCTGCATACGGCCTCATTGAGGAGTCAACTTTTTCTGCTGTCTTTCAGAGATGCACCAAAGTGCGCACCCCTTGACCCAGTTCCCCAACAAGCTAGACTGAGAAAAAGGTTGAAACCAGTTAGGAAACACAATGTTGCATTTACATGTCTAGATGAAATTCAGAGTAAGGCATCTATCATTCGAACGCAAACAGTCGATTGCTCCTTAACTTCCACGCATAAAACCAGGCTCCTTGCAAGCAAAAAACATGGTCACAAGATACCACGCGTAGAATCACTGCCAGTATTTGAAGGACCAGCAGTGCATTCACTGATACCACGGACCGAGCGACTTGTTGATCCACAAAAGCTACCTCAGAAGTTCCAAAGACCTTCGTGTTATCCAGAGCATAATCTGAACAACCGTTCACGTGTTCGGCTATCTTGCAGCGGAATGGATCTGAACTCGGAGCAACCACTTGATCTGTCACATTCAAAGCGGCAAGCGAATGAGCTTTTTGGATCGCGTTCTCACTACAGTGAGCCACTGCACACATACCCACCTTCCATCATTTCAGATCAACATTTGTTCGCGGATTATAAACAAAAGAGTCAGCAAATGGATAAAAACTCTGTCAAAGTAAAGTTTACTCCTGAAAACAACAAGGAAACCCAAAGTGGCCGTCAAAGTCCACAAGGATATGAACTTTTGTTGCAACATTTTGTACACTTACTGATGTCCCCGCTCAACCTAACAATGTTGTCATCAAAAAGAGACATAAAATTTTCGAACAGCTTAGCAAAACAACAACTGCCGCACCTGCCCTGTCACCCAAAAATAATTCAGCCAGCATCACCATCCAGCAGTGGAAGCACTTCTCCTCGACTGATTCCAAAACAAACATCGCCCAGTATCCCTTTCAAAGAGCAATATCTACAATTTTCTCCTGAAACTATTGTACGAAGAACTGTCCATGACACATCCCCATGTTCCAGTAACTTTGCTCCTAGCGAAGCTTCAAAGGATTCTCCAAGCACCTCCCCACCTATCAGGTTAAATAGGGACACATTAAAGGATGAGAAGCTACACGAATTAATTTTCAACTCAACTCAATATATGTCACAAGCTGATCAGACCATACCCAGTTTCCTGACGCCGCAACAAGCACTTGTGAATGTTCTCTCGCTTCAGGATTCGAACCTCACCAAAAATGTAGCAGGAGAGCTTCAGGTTATTCCTGGATGCACCACACCGCACCGACAAGAAAACGGTCATAAGCATGTCAAAACCAGAGACAGTACGGGGCTGTATAAACCAATGAAACATTGTCCACCGATGCTAGCGATGCGGTGTGCAGTGAATAAGGATTCCGCTATAACTTCCAAAAAAATATTGGAAGAGCCACACGATACTATTGCGCATCATTTGCATTGCAGCGTGCGCCGCTGGATAGGTAAGCTGGTTCATCTTTTGAAAAAGCCTGAAGAACTCTTTCTGGAGTGTTTTTCAAGGATGAGTGTTGTTGGATCGTCCATTGAAGGTAGGTTCCCCCAGCAAGTTGTTCTGCGTTGTTCAAGTGCACTTATGTTAGAGCTAAGAAATAAGTCCAGTGAAACCAGATTGCGCCTAGTTCAAGAGAGCTGGCATCAGTTGTTTGCCATTTTTGCCCTCGAAGAACATCTTGACATTGTCAGCTTCGCACGATATAAACTTGAGCACTTATTCGACGCCCTATCAGAAAGTCAAAGGGCCATCCGATCCGAGAGTGAACAAAGCAACCAGAGAATAACGGAACTTTCAAAGTACGAAACTCTTCAACTTGAAGACACCGTCAGGTATCTGCATCTTCTACAGAACGCAATTTGGGGAATGGAGTTGAAAGACACCGTTTTTGTCCTCATTCGAATGACCCTACTACTCTCAGGTTAGTGAGATTTCTGTTGTGTTTTCTAGTAACGGGCCTTCTGGATTCTGAATGATAACGTTTACGTGTCTCCCAAGATATTATCAGTTGTGACTCATAAATATAATTCAAATGAGTTAGGACATATTATCATTGTGTTGATGTGAATGTCTCAGTTATCTTAGGCACAAGTGGCTTCATTTTTCATAAAGAAAACTATTCACAGGTTGCTGAAATCTCTTCGACCGGTTTTGCCCTTCTTGGGACTCATCAGGTAGGCGCAGTCCTCAAGTTTCCGTCAACAGTATGGCTTCATTTTTCTAAAGGAGACCGTTGGGCTGAAAGCAAACTATGTAACACTACTCAAATTAGCAATAAAAAAACTGAGGATGTCATACTTGAGATAATAATATGACCCTAAAGATTATGGAAAGTGAAAGTAAAACGATCTGTGCAAAACTTTCTCTCGGTAAATGAACCATGATAGTTAATTTTATCCTAACTGGCCACCTTCAGCACAAGGTTTATACTTGTATTTAATTCCTTCTAATGTCATTTGGAAATGCGTTTTTAGCTATTATTACTTACAGCAACCAAGACGATGACATCGGAGATTTTTCTTCAGGATACGGTATTACTTTTATCGCTAACATTTTCGTACTCATTTCACCGTTTTGTCAACTGGAAAGATTTGATCCCTGAGTGCGGATGTACTCAGCTCGTCACAAGTGACGCAATTTACATTATGGTGGCTTAAAACTTCTTCAAAACAGCTAAACAGAACAAATAAGTCATAGAAATAACGACAGCGATGAACACCTGACAGAAATTAACTTTCGTTCCATTTCATACGCGGAAGTCCACTCCTTGAGACCCTTCTGTCTGGATGATACTTGTACTTGGAAGTTATCCCTTTATCCAGCCTACACGGTGAATTCCTTTGTGTATACTGAGTTGGAAAGTTTTAACATTTCAAAACCCTCTTACAAAGTCTGCTAAGTACCAGGCTATTGATTCTTTCATCCGCCTGCGAAGTTTCTCCATACCTAGACGTACTCGCGCAATCGCTATAAATCCTAGTGATAGGTACATCTATGCATAGCTTATGGCTTACGGTTGAACTTAGCGGTCAGTAACATGTGTTGGCCTCCAGGTTTACTGTTTTCTGATAGTTGACCATAGAACTGTGTGAGCAAACGTTTATCATTTGATCCCGTTGGGTTGCTGGGGTCATTGGATGAGGCACTAATGTGTTTTTAACCTGTTTTCTCAATAACGAATGCATTTCTGTGAGTCAACATCAATTCATTTTCAAAACCTGAGAATTCTCAGTGAATTTACACAACAGCTTCCCACGAGTCTTGCAGAATAACCCAACCATAATCTTCCAGGTGGTATCAGAAGGATCTAACATTCAGCAACAAATGATTTATTAACTTTTTTATGAATGGGGTAAATACCAGGCCTCTTCCAGTCCAGCGAAAACAGACCATTAATGTGTTGCTGTTTTTAATTCCATCTTGTTGACTCACAATTTGCCAAATTAAGGAGAAAGGTTTAGTCTTCCTTTGTTCTGCATGGCATATTTAATTATAGAGGTCCCTTGAATGCGCCATCGATCAGCCCGCTTCTCGCCGTCTTTTTCTTCCAGGAGTTCACGAAGATGCTTCTAAAGAAGAACTGTTCCATAATACGGAAACAGCCATCCTGCATGACTTGAAAACAAGCTCGCTCAGTTCAACATGTTTCAGTGCGTTGACCACAACACAAGTGAACACTACACTCAAAATACTTCGGGCTATCAGGAAAGAACCAATCCGAATATTGTTTCGTGACTTTCTGGAGGAGCCTGTTGAATCACTCTTTTGCAGACTCTTGTCGGACTAGCCCAAGCGAAGAACGTGGTATCTGTTCCTTTTGTCCACACTACCTCATTTTGCCAATTTCCTTCGGAATTTTGTATATTCTTATCACTCGCATAATTTTTAATTTAATTTAGTTTTTGAACCTTGAAATCTGATATTTTCCGGTGATCAAATGTTACCATTCATGTCCCATTCAGCGTTTTGCTTTTTTTCTTCCGTGGATTTCGCGTTTATATTTTCGCCCATTTGTGCTTTTCTCTGGGTTGTCCCTTTCCATTTATTTTAGGCTCATGTTTTAAGCAATCTCGGATTGTCTGTTTGATGGTTTCAACATTGGTTCATTCTTTCGCATCAGTACTTCAGTATTCCATGTTGGTTTTGCAAAACCCATTTGATCATTTAAAGATTTCAGGCCTTCATTCTTTTATCTTTTAATCTTAAGACATCGAACCTGTTTCTCTATTACGCCGTTTTATTTGATTTGAAGACGATTCAATACTTTGAAAGCTCAGTATTTTAGTTTGTGAAGGTCCCTTAGAGAAACTCTGGAACACTTCTAAAGAACCCATTATATCTGCAAGAAAGTAGAGCAAATGGTTTGGCAACAAACATACTCTATGGAAGAACAAGCCTTCGAGCCCTGAACGCTATTCAAGCTGCGACAATTGTCATAAATTAGGTACAGTCAAAAGTAGCCAGGTTCAAGTCGCCCCAAAGGCGAACGTCCCCAACTAAGATTTCCTATGATTTTCAACTCCTCAACGATCTATCGTCTTTCTGCCATCATCTTTCTTCTGGCAGATATTCACACTACTCAGGGTTATCTGGCTAGATATGCGATAATACCACATTTTCCAGGGATATATGTATGCGATTGGAAATGAATTTTCACTACTGGCTTGTGAAGCAAGTAAAACTTAACCAACCTGGCCGTCTCCTAACCAATTACCTGAAGTCAAAGAGATTGCAGCTACCTGACAAGTGCCAAGTCTGTGCAAACTGCACACTAGATGATATCTAGCTACTTTTTCTTCATCTCGTTGCGAGAATCATTCAGCGAGTGACACTTACGTGAAGTGATCTATTCATAGCAATTGGTTTATTGAATTATGGCCGAACTCAAGAAGTGACAGCTGTTATTTGCTAACGGCTGGTCAAAGGCTCTAAGAGAGACCTCTCCTGCAGAATTCAGGTTGTTGCATAATGTAGTACCCTTGCGGTGTGTCATTTGAAAGAATCTTGAACAAATGTTGACGCTAGAGTGCTGCAGTCTTTAAGGGATGTTAGCAGAATTGCACTTACTTCATGTGTGAGTTTGCTGTTCCTTCAGCAGTCTTTTTATGTCCGGGATGAATCTGGAATAGGAAAAGGTTACCTGGGGAAACAAGATGGGGAACAAGCAGAAATTGCAAACAGCCGTAAGCGGATACTACTTAACCAACTGAAAAACACAAGAATTCGGTTTCTAACCAACAACCAGAAGCTTTGATAACTGTTCTTCAGATTTGGTGTGCAGACGCAAATAATTTTCATATAATTTGTGAGGGAAACGTCACATCAGTGTAAATATTTGTACCGTTTTATACTGCTTCGTACATTTTCGCTCCACATTGTTGCTTGATAGTATACACTTATCCGCAAAATGGGCGAAAAATTCCGGGCCGTGGTTGATTCCCCAGGATGATTAGTTATCTCAAAAACTGTTCGCATAGTAGAACACACACGTCCTTAAAAGCCTGATGACGATGAATGAAGGGTAATTCAGTTGTCTGTGTGGCACGGACTGTAGTTAGCATTTTGAAATTTTTTATATTTTAAAGAGCACAGACCAACATTCTTCTCGATAGCTCGCTGGAAATGTCGAAATGCTTGAAATCAACTACCTCTACTTGATCATATGACCACCCAAGCCACCGACTTACCGTGGAGTATTCTAGTTTGTCACTCCACGCAATGTCTTAATCACGCAATCTACAGGTGATCATCTTTTGTTGTTTCGGACGCATCGGATACCAGAAGTGACACCAATCCGAACTTCTATAATGTCATTCCGGTTTTTGAAATCTGTTCATGATTAGTTTTCTCTTATTTAATTTTGTGGCGACGGAACGGTACACGATTGGCCTTTCTCATTTGTATTTCTAAAATGTGAATCATGTATGAAAGACTACAGTGGCGACGCGTGATTAGCAACTCACCCCCTTGAAGTGTTATGCAATACCGGGTGGTAACAATTGATTATAAGCAAGCTGTGGAGGTATTGCAGTCTGCTACGCGAAACCACAATCAAGTCTGTTTGTGAGTATTAAAAGGGGTTTTAGGTGTGGAACTGAATGTGGTGCATTTGGGTGTACTTCTCAACCGGGCTCAGCGAAAAAACAGGCGGAATTGAATAACACTATATGAATAAGTCTGGCGCAGCACACCGGCGACCTTATCAGCAAGCAAGGATTTTGAGGCGAATGGAAAGCATCTTCAAAACCACCCTCCAAACTCCAAGACTATCCATTCTGAGGAACTTACCTTCCAAGGAATTAGTGGGTTCGACTGGGTAAACATTTGTTCATGAATAAACCCACACATTAGAGATATGGCAAACTGAAAAAAATTTAAGAACACACGGAAAAACTTGGATTATCCCAGTTGAAATGAATATGGTATCAACGCTTCATTACTTATTCGTTTATGGATACTTGAATTCATCCGGTACTCACAAGTAATCACGGTGTTTGCGTTTACTAATCTCAATGTGTTCTCTAGGCACGTACCAGACGAATTATCTCGCTTGAACTCGCCACCAACGTGAGCTTAAACCATTTCAAGCAACGATCAGATTTCGAATTCTGCTTCCTTGCACCAGACAATACCGTTCGAGCAATTTTAATCAGCATCGGCTTGACCTTTGAGCTACGTAGAGTTGGATCAGAATAGGTCCGTAACTATTAGAGTAGCAAGCACAACCAGTAGTGCCATTTAGCTGGTCACTGAAACCGAATACTCAAACGATTTTCAGTGCCGAAACTTGGAGGAACATACTAGACGTAATTTACAAACTTACCGAAGGACGCTACTAAACTCAGTTCTATTCCTCTAAAACTTATTCCTGTTTTCTTCGAACACTGAGAATCAATAAGAATGGTGACCATAGCACTAGTATGAGTTCGGTTACTCAAGAACGCGCTACTATCATGCTTTACTTTCTGGTGGTTAATTGACGTGCTGACGAACCGGTCTTGCTGGTATCCAGAAAGTCTACCGTGTGGTTGCCTATCGAGCACAATGTTGCTTAAGGTAGCTAAGCAAAGTATGGGAACCCGAACGACAACCTAATCGATGCGGTTACAGTACTGATGGGTATGAAAAATCGAGTCAACCATACTCCTCAGGAGAAGAAACGAATAAATCCGAAGCGATATCCGACTTCCTGGGGGTTGTTCGAGGCCGGAGACAATAATGGCTTGTCTGCTCTGTCTGAAAAGTAAACGACATGAATTAGCGTGCTAAAAACCCACTTCACCCTTTTGTGCAATGTTTTCGGTCTTTTTCCCTCGTCAGCACTTTTCGTAAAAGCCAAATTATTGGCTTGTAAATGCTTTCCATAGCCTGCTTATTCGCAGTTTGAGGAAACCCATGGATGGTCTGTGTTCTGAATAACTTATTGGCAAACAGAGACGTCGGGTGGCGCTGATCTTCCGTCCCATCACTTCATCAAATCTTAGCATGTTTGACGCACTATTATAAAAATGCGCATGGTAACTCGTTACCTACATAGTTCAGCACTAAGTTTGTGCTGATTAGGGCTGCGTCCTACGGTGCTATCATGCTTTTGGCTTACGGGCTAGGCGGGAGACTCATTGTGGATGACATTCGGATGGCCACTGGAGTTTGCTGCCTTCGGAGAAATGTACGTGGTCGTATAAGCGAAAATGATATCATGTTCTCCACTGTAGCAATGACCACTTATAGGTCACTACCTTCTATCAATAAATAAAACCACCGCCATGTTTTCAAATTCTACAAAATGCTATCTGGTAAAACTTACGGAGTGACCCAATGGACTATAATTCGAAATAATTCAATTCGATTCTGGTTTGATTGGAGCACATTAATTCTATTTTAACCCTATAATGTCGTGTCACTGCATATGAAAGTCTAAAATTGAAAAGTATTTTTTGCAGAATTCTTAGATCAGCATTTAAAATTTGTTGAACGCTTTGCTCACAGTGCGTGTATTTTTAGTGCGACACTTGTCCTTGTGCTCTCATATTTGTAGATAAATTCCTGGTGCTACCAAAGCGGTGGTAAATTAATTTCGTTCTTTTTCAGCAGTCACTGATGTCGTAAACTCAGTATACGCTGAATACACAGGTACAACTTGAATAAATCCATGAAGATTTGCTGCGCATGTTAAACTTGAACTGCTGGATCGGTATAATGTAGCTTTGTGAATCAGGCGATCAGTACATTCATCTAGGTATTTTTATCCGAATGTATTTACGGATGTCCACATTTTGCAAATAGTTTTTCCTCCATAGTAGAACTAACTGTCGCACAAAGTTTAAATTATTCTTTTAATCTTGCATTGACGTTAAAGCCAAAGTCTTTGGTGGGGTATATATTGGTCATCCTGATGCCGCCATTATGAATAATTTTTAAAAAATATAAGTCACAAAAAACTGAAATGGAAACAGGGGCTATGGATAAATAACAACG
>NW_008751717.1:830253-830608 GCF_000715545.1 Opisthorchis viverrini | reverse complement strand
ACACGGCCCATAATCATGGAATAAACTGAAAGCCATAATTCCAAACCGATTTAGGGAACCCTTCTGGTCAGCACTGATTACATTTGTGTTCAAAATCTGTGAGATTACCGACCTGAATCATCCTCTTACGCAGCTAAGTCTAGGGAGATCAGAATATCTAATCCGTAACGGCACACTGTTTTTCTTGAGTTCACTTGGATTTCCTAATAGACTTGTGTCGACATTTCTGATTAGCAGGTAACAATCATCTGTATAAGACATTCCTTCTAGTGTTGAGTTCCCTCCTGTGTTCTCAGCACAACAGGTTTTCTCGGTTTGTTCTGTGTGCTATATATACATACATATATATATATAT
>NW_008751717.1:819085-830220 GCF_000715545.1 Opisthorchis viverrini | reverse complement strand
AGTGAGTGAGTGAGTGAGTGAGTGAGTGAGTGAGTGAGTGAGTGAGTGAGTGAGTGAGTGAGTGAGTGAGTGAGCTTGGCAGTTAGCGTCTGGTTTATTGCTAGCATGTGGGCTTTTTGCTCGTTGCAAATAGTCAGATTATTTTCCGTTTGATTGAGAAAGTAGCCAGACTCAAATAACAGAACTCAAGATTAGGCTAATATAATGATCTGGGAAACTTTATGGTTGCGGTAATCACTGTGAAAGCCAGAGGAGAGCGCATGAATTAAGGTTTGGTAACGAAGAATTACTATTTTTTGGCGTAGCACGAAGAAGATACGAAAAACTTGCACATTGTTCGTGCCTCCATATTTATAGGATTCACCAGACTACTGACGGAAGCAAATTCAATCTGAACATGCGCACTCAAGTTGATATCTAAGTCATCGCTTTTAACCAATTATGAGGTGCAGGTCGAAACCCTATCTGAAAGGCTTGGGCCGTGCGAATGCAACGTAGTGATTTTAATCCACTGCATAGGTTTATATACTAACAGCAAGAGAGTTGAAAGACTACAAACGAGAGATTCAGCTTGGTTCGAATTGAGTCTCTCGTAAAAGCAAATTTGTTTGCAATTGTTGTATTTCACTACAAGTAGTTCTCTAAGGTAAACGTCAACACTCATCTTGTTGCAATGGTGTAGCAACTATTCATTCCTTATTGACGTATTGTTAAACCATGGTGAGTTCGTCCACCACTTTCCAAAGAAAATTCTGGTTCTTCGTCCCAAAATGTATAACGACCCGCCAGTCGGGGCGGACCATCTTTCTCGAAATTTGAAAGAAATCACTTCCATCGAACTCGTAAGGTAGGTTGGAACTGTGCTAGTCAATCCTACACTTTCATCTCATTTTGCGCCTATTGTCTAAAGGCAGTAATTTTACACCTATATTTTGTTTTAGTAGGTCGTCACAGGAAATTCGCAACCACTACTTTGAGTGAAAATTGGGCCACGTCCGTTGCTTGAATCTGTTTTTGTGTTCCGTGGCAAACGATGACATTCAGTTCCTATCAGAGTGGAATTCCGGGACAACCCGTTGAACATAGTGACAAAAATTATCAGTACCGTATTTGATGTCTGTATACGGGTAATTCCCAAGTTGAAGGGAGAATTGATAAATTCAATAAAAATCCTGATTGCTCAGACCTTCCTGCCGAATTCGCTTCAAAAGATATCTGATTTGTTCCACATGACCAGCCAGTGACTTCATCTTTCTCAGCCCTTCTTGGTTTTCAAAGGCAGCGAAATAATAAACAACGACTTTTTGAGTGAAATTGGGCCACGTCCGTTGCTTGAATCTGTTTTTGTGTTCCGTGGCAAACGATGACATTCAGTTCCTATCAGAGTGGAATTCCGGGACAACCCGTTGAACATAGTGACAAAAATTATCAGTACCGTATTTGATGTCTGTATACGGGTAATTCCCAAGTTGAAGGGAGAATTGATAAATTCAATAAAAATCCTGATTGCTCAGACCTTCCTGCCGAATTCGCTTCAAAAGATATCTGATTTGTTCCACATGACCAGCCAGTGACTTCATCTTTCTCAGCCCTTCTTGGTTTTCAAAGGCAGCGAAATAATAAACAACGACTTTGATCTAGTCGCACTGAAATTTGGCAGGCTTATTTTTCAGAAATGTTTCGCTGTTGACACAAAAGCATACTGAGGCCGAACGATTGTTCTATTCATGGCGGTTCTTCGAGTTACAAGTGCATCCATTCAAAGACTTCCCATCAGTGTCACTTGTTGGCTGGGCTGTCTAGTTTGTTAGTTTAGATCTGCAGGTTTGAAGACCGATTGTTCAGTTAACTTAGGTTTAGTGAGACGGGATCTCTTAAATTTTTAATGGAAATCTCAAGTCATTCGATGTAAGTACATTACTCTTATATCATAAACTGCACAGTTGAGTCTAGTCCTGCACCACCAGGCTAAAGTGAACTCGGTGCTGCCGAATGAGGATGGGGAACATGTCATGAAATCTTGAGAGCCACTAGTTTTGGCGACCCATGACACCATCAATCTCTAAGCATACGAGTTCCCACTATCTGTGGCTAAATGGCGTATGACCAATGAAGACCTGTGAGCTAATTGCATCTTCAACCATGATGTTGCGTTTTGAGTTCAGCCGCACGCAGTGACCGTCTAGTGATTCTATAAGAGACTGATGTTTTCCGCCACCGAGGTCCCTGATTTTGGTTGTCACGATATGCTTTTATGTTCTTTGCCAGCTAACCAATGATTATGTAGAATTACACTTTCGTTTAATTGGTTCTGCTTTTCAACGCTTTTGTCACCAGTATGTACCATGTCCGTAGAGTCCAGAATCCGGCTTTGTCACCTTAGATCTTTTATCCATTTTAGCTCAATTGATTATCTATATCGGTCATTGCGTTTTGCGTGCTGCAAAATATGGATTAGCTGGATCACTTTGCTTCCAAAACGACCTCAATGTATTAGGCTTGACCAAAATGCTTCAGCCCGGCGATGCGTGCAAGCGCACACTTGCTCCCAGTAATGCATTCCACTCAAACTCATTACCCGGCTATTTCTGGCGTGGGCTATTGGCATGACGTTAAATGTTCCTTACGGGATCAGAACAAGCTTGTGCTCTAGATTACTAGCTAACGCTAACACTTGTTATCCCATCACAAAATTTGATGGCATCATCTTATCAATTGAGGACCCTGCCCCCATTCGACTGTGACATCTCTCCTGGTATGCCCGTGATTGGGAGTGCAAGCCGGACTAGACTTTGTTGCTAGATACTGAGGAAATAGTACTTCTGCCGGCTCACATGAATGAATGGCAGCTCAGGGCTAAGTCTCAGTTGAAACAATCCAGTTGAGTATTTGGTAAGCACGCACCGTTTTTATTCTGTTCGAAAGAGAGGGGCCATTAGAAAAAGTTCCAAGATTCGACCCCGCCTGATGAGGAATCAACCGTTGCCACAGTCAATTACACGCTAACAAATTATTCAGGAAATAGAAATATCAATTTGCCTAAAAACAGTCCAAGGTGTCGTGGGATCAGTCCAATGCAGGTCTCTTAATGCCAAGCAATCACACCCCCCTACGGACTGGGTGTATGTTGCGGATGCTTCAGGTCAATCAAAAGCGATTGCTTTTCCACAGGAGAATACCGTTTCTTTTCTCGTGAAATGTCATGACACTGTTATATCAATCTGATAGCCTGGGATACCGTCCTGGTTGCAGTAAGACAAAAGAGATAAAGAATCGACAATGCTGCTGGATGGCGAGTCTAGGATGTATTCGTGAAGCTGGTTCTAGATACACACTACCGGTTTGGCTACCAAACAGCCTGACCAACAGCGCCAAGAAAATCCTCAGTGCGAAACCCGGTGGCGTCAAACCACATCTTGCTCCACTGCATCTGAACTTGACAGTACACATCTGAATGACGGTGATCGAAGCATACGATTGGGTGTTGTGCTCTAAAAAAGATCAAAACGACACCTCAGTTGCGCTGATATCCTACCCTAATCACCTTGAGGAACCAGCAGGAGCTTTTGCCCATTCGACTGTGACTTCTCTCCTGGTATGCCCGTGACTGGGAGTACAAGCCGGACTAGGTTTTGTTGCTAGATACTGAGGAAATAGTACTTCTGCCGGCTCACATGAATGAATGGCAGCTCAGGGCTAAGTCTCAGTTGAAACAATCCAGTTGAGTATTTGGTAAGCACGCACCGTTTTTATTCTGTTCGAAAGAGAGGGGCCATTAGAAAAAGTTCCAAGATTCGACCCCGCCTGATGAGGAATCAACCGTTGCCACAGTCAATTACACGCTAACAAATTATTCAGGAAATAGAAATATCAATTTGCCTAAAAACAGTCCAAGGTGTCGTGGGATCAGTCCCATGCAAGTCTCTTAATGCCAAGCAATCACACCCCCCTACGGACTGAGTATATGTTGCGGGTGCTTCAGGTCAATCAAAAGCGATTGCTTTTCCACAGGAGAATACCGTTTCTTTTCTCGTGAAATGTCATGACACTGTTATATCAATCTGATAGCCTGGGATACCGTCCCTGGTTGCATAAGACAAAAGAGATAAAGAATCGACAATACTGCTGGATGGCGAGTCTAGGATGTATTCGTGAAGCTGGTTCTAGATACACACTACCGGTTTGGCTACCAAACAGCCTGACCAACAGCGCCAAGAAAATCCTCAGTGCGAAACCCGGTGGCGTCAAACCACATCTTGCTCCACTGCATCTGAACTTGACAGTACACACCTGAATGACGGTGATCGAAGCATACGATTGGGTGTTGTGCTCTAAAAAAGATCAAAACGACACCTCAGTTGCGCTGATATCCTACCCTAATCACCTTGAGGAACCAGCAGGAGCTTTTGCCGGAAGACTTGAACTTGCTCAAGCTCCAAATCCGATGTCTTTGAAACTCGCGCCGTATTTCCCAAAGGAGCTTTTCTGCGCCACTGTCAGTTCACGATTTCCGCTATACTTTTACTCTTCGCGCTACCATCTGGGTGCACAAGGTTTTTATATGCAGGGAACCCCAAACATAATGTAGTAATCCAGTAATCTCACAGATTTTTTTCAACTTTGCTAGCCAAAGGTTTCCCCACAGGCTGAAAAAGAAACGTATTATTACTATTCCATCGAACACTTCCCACCGATTATGACATTGTCCTCTTTTCACGCAATCCCCACTACCCCAAATCCTTCAGTTATGCTTCATTCTGACTGTAAACGTATGATCATGCCAGACGGTACGCCACCCACAAATTGGGAATAAACATTATTATTATTATTATTATTATTATTATTATTATTACTATTATTATTGTAGATGAACAAAGAGAAACCATGCTCGAAGACTTTCGCAAACCTACCTTATTTATTTCCATTTTTACTGCCGCCACGTCATCCCTTCCAGTGGATGTTAAAGAACAACTGAATGTCTAAACCTCTGGCCATACACCTTGGTCATAAGCGTGTTCCAAGACTTCAGGAAGGTACTCGAGCTGTCCGGCACGTCCGCCAATGTTTCCAATCCTTCACCCAGCCAATTTGCAGAGCAGTGCCTCATCCGGATCCGGCATGTTTGAGCCTACTGTAGCCGTATTTGCAGGTCCTTGCTGAAGCGCACTGAAGACAACCCGGAACTTGTTTAGCAAAATTAACCGAATTCCCTCTAATACATTGCCTTCTGTCTGGCACGGAACAGTTATTTTCGCTTACGCTGTTCTCTACCAGATACCAACACAACTGTGGCTCTCTTGCTTACTAATTCCCTGTGCTTTTAGGATTCGCTCTCACACAGCCCCTTCCATTTTATGCGCAAACAATCCCGCGCTATAAATCAGAGACATTCAGAAGGGGAGTGCACCTTTCGTAATACTGCAGTCGATTTTGGAATAAAATTCCGGAACAAAATTAACCAATGTGTAGTTCGCGTTTGGAACACCCATACGTTAAACCCATGCTACCCTAACCAAATGGTTTAAAGCCAGCCCCATCTCCCTATCACGCTCGGTTGTTTGCACAGGCCAATTGGTTCCTACGACATACGTTCATCTACGTAGCACCTATCCGATCCCGTCATACATTCCACCCCCTTCCACAGCATTCCATATATGTGCCTTCGATACTCACCGGACAGTGTTTTATCTTCCTAATTCCTACCAAGATTCTTTTAAGATTGTCTGATGCATGGCATACCAGAGCGCATTTCCTCTACTTCCTACCGTTAGCTGTTTTCAGTCGCGCTGCCGCCACGTCTGATGCTGGTGAGGAACCGTTCTCCCATCAACAGTCAGTGGTGCACCGGGTAAATGCGGCCAAATATCAAGAAATTTCTGACCGCGCATGCGAGCCCACGGGTTCGTGAGTGTGCATGCATGCGAGCCCACGGGTTCGTGAGTGTGCGCAACTAGCGAAAACAGCAAAATTGTTATGGTCATTCTAGAAGAATGCAAACGTACGTTGGGTTTCTCGATCTTTTTCCAATTCTGACGCCACATGCACGCTCGCCTTGTTATGTTTGACAGATTATATTTTTTAACCAGTGATTTCCAAATTTACAGCGCGCAGCAAGGATCAGTGTTCTTGCTTGAGGTCCCGCAGTAGAGGTGCGCAAAAAATCACCCCGCTGTAAAGTAAACCTGAGAAAAAGAATAATTAATTTCACCTTAGGCTAATGAGATATGCTAAACCTTAATTGGTACATAAGCGATAAAAAACGTTGATAAGGGGTGTAATGTCGTTTTTGGGAACCTTAAATTCGGGTATAATGGCTATTAGCCCATCAGTTCAAGATCGCACGGCTCTCAGTAAGACATCATAAATTCCTGTTTTCATTTCACACTTCTCGAGGCCTAACGATCAGTAGGCATTAAGCTAAAAAATAGTGCAACTCTAGTGGACGATCGAAGATAGCGTCATGTAAGCATGGCTATACGAGATTGTCGGCAGTCAAGTGCTCCATTTATAGATTTGGCACTGCTGCTAGTTTGTCCACAACCTGCCTCGTAGCGATATTTCGATAACCTTACTTATGGCTCTCTCTCGTTTCAGGACGGAACAAGCTCAATGAACGCTGCACACCAAGAATTCGGTGCGCTTTCTGCCACGACGTAGACAATGACCAAAGCACATAAAAATTCAAATTGTCATCTCCCCCAGGTTAAACCATTGACTCTTCCTAGTCGCGATGGTTGGAAGGGTGATAGTAGGTTGATTGGTTGGTAGCGTTCTTTAGTATGTTTTGTTCAGCGGTCCGCTATGATCAACATAGCTTCCGTGTATTTAGTTGATTAGGCATCATGGACCCCAAGCCGAATGTTAATCGTGTTCATTAGCTTGATCTTTTTTGCACTACTTAGTAGGCGTAAAGATTAGCAACTCACTAAGTGTATATCTAGCGGTAAACTATCTAGCAGCTGCTCGGAACCGGCTAAAACCTGGTATGTTTCACATTTTGCAATGAAGAGCTGTGCCTCCACGCTGATATGGAGTAGTGCACCAGAAAACTCGACATACATGCAGGGGTCATTATCATCCGAAACCTCACGTTCTTAATGACTCGTGCATGTATTCCTTATATAATGAGTGTTCTATGGAGGCGATTGTTCTGAAAAGCTAGTCCCCGGGAAGATTCACTCACGTAAACAAACTATCCATGCAGAAAATTCGAAAGGAGACCCGTTGGACTTTTACATTTTTGAAAACCTCGTCGCTTTCGAGAAAGCGAATATCAAGCTGCGTCACAAGGGGGCAACGCATAATCGATTAGAATACGATTATTCATAGGGCAGCACTTGGACCAACCACGGTTAAGTGGAAGCCATATTCTATATTTCTGGATGATTCAACAAGCCTGTAAATCAGCAATATAGCGGTTCCCAAGGAGGGGTGGGCGCGATTTGTTCGCGCAAGACTGCAGGTACTCGATTCTGAAATAACGGAATTCAGCATTGCCTTCGTCGGTTTCCACAGCTTCGACATTTTGAAAAGTGTAGTCATGGTCGCTCACTCTCTTGCATTGGTATGCCCCCAATGGAAAAAACTGGCCTCACGAGCGCTGTACCAGATGGCTGGAATATGTTTGGGAATGGAAATTTCTAGGGGGTACTTTGTCGATTCCACCAATCTCCAGACGGTTAACTTCTTTACGTTTTTGAAGGGATTCCACAGCTTACAGCTCTTTCTCGCGTTCTGCAGCTGAAAACATCAATTTCGTTGGTCCCCTTATCTTAACGTTAGGAATGCGGACGCGTGCTGAATTCGCCTTACTCTCAGCGGCGTATGCGACAGTCCTAAACTACTCCGGTTCCTCGATGGAGTCAGAAGCCACATTCTGGCAACCTTTGCCGATTCATAGGTTTATAGTGGTGCTTGCATAATCAAGGCGTTTAGCTATTTGGTTTACATTTTTGGCTGGGAACACTGGTGTTGATCACCGTGAGCGGACTGATTGAGGCGACCAAAGATCGAAAATTAGCCTAGAGATCTGTTGAACATAATTGGAGGTAGTCTTCATCGCCCCGCTAGGCCAAAAGAAAGCGATGATTTCTACCATGTTAAGGAAGATCTTTCATGGTTGAAATATTAAGCATCGTGGGATTAACGGTGGTGGCATACCTTGCGAAGGAAAACACTGTGACCGGTATTGAAAACTGAAACTGTTTTAATGAGCCAGTCGTTAGGTCATATTTGCCGTTCTGATGCATCCCTCTGAAACCCTACTGTGCTATCGCGCATTGAGGATGCCATCTGGTGGGAAATCATTTATAATTCTGAAACTGACGAATAATTACTGGGCATCTTTGTGGTTAAAAACGCATCAAGCTTTAATGGGACGCTCTTAGGATTTGGGTTTGACCAACAAGAAGATAAATCTAAGCTGGCAGAGGTAAAGAAACGAGGTTGTCCAGGGGTTAAGGACACACGAAAACCTAACATACACATATAATGCGGGACGTGCTTGTGCCTCACAGAATAACCGGTTAATGAGGTGAGCACATGATGTACCGAATATCCTGAGTAACTTACTGAAAAACGTGTAATACTCCGCACCATGAGTGGAGTCATTCCTGATCAAAATTTGTATGTATCAGATGGACTGTCTTCGATTTTTTTAAGAAGCGTAGATCACTAATTATCATCGCCGACCCTATTAATCTGAGGATCTGCCTGTAGATTCGTGCATGAAAGTAGCATACAGGTGACAAATGTGGATTACTGCATAAATAGAGGCCATAGCGTCAAAATTTGGTGGTACTCAAATAGTTTGAAGGCATAGTAAAAGAAGACCTTGTACACAAACCTCTGTTCCCTTGGTGTAATTCACTTGGTTCAATATAGTCGTACCTGTAAACTGTGCCGTAAACCTGCTGACAGCGATTCCGAGAGATACTAGCAGATTTCAGCGAAAGGTTCGACCACACAGACCATGTAATTCTGCTTCAATATCTACGTGACGCCACATATTGTGAAAGTCTTCGAAAGCAAGAGAGCGCAGAAGGCGAGAGTGAAAGACGCTCACCCGCAATGAGTACAACCTGTTTACAGTGTTCCGCATGATACTTGTCTTCGTATAATAAATGAATTCCCCATCAAACCATCTAGGCTAATCATTCTTACTGTCTTCTAACGATGGCAAACTTGAAAAACTGGTGAATAGCCAGCAGAACGAGCACCAGTTGAACGCCGAGTTGAGTGGGCTAGCGTAGTGTGAAAAAATAAGAAACTGAGCAGTGCTATTCCGCCTTGGGTCAGGGCTGTTGGTCCAGTAAACAAGAGAAAGTATAACGTCGTTGGATGCAAGTACATCCTCGTTGCAAACCGCATAGAACCTTAAATTACTGTCACAAGGTTATCTCGTGAAACACTGGCTCGAGAGCATCAAGTGAGGTTTNGACAAGGTGTGGAGCTCAATCATTACCGGAATTTTGAACACCGCACTCGTTAGATTAACAATCGCGTACGGAAAATAGACTAAGGACATGAAACAAGCTTTAAAACAAGTAGGGCGGGTATGAATCTGCCACATCGCTGGGGTGAAGAGACTGTCAAACGAGTAATCATTCCAAAAACTGAGACTCCTGGTGCTAGCTTGAACGTTACAAGATCTTTTTCAAAATGAAAAAGAGAACCATTGCTTCTGTACGTTCTCATTGATATACGTCACATACGAGGGTTACAAGGCCAAGCTGCCTCGTAACTGTCGGCTTTTGGATCGTGTACTGCCAAACCGTTATAAACTTCCAGGACATCACCTTCAGAATATTTGTGTACCGACTTAAAAATACTTTGAAGCAGTCGCAACCGGGAAACGACGAAATGTGGAGCCAGAGATGTTTACCCTAACCACTATGACGGGGCAGGGATCATCACTCTTCACATACCAAACAAGACTTTATTGCGCACATAGAGACAGTAGAACACCCACAGTTATCGGACGACTACAAACTCACAAACTACTGACAAACTCACCCACGAGGAGACTAGACGCCGTCACGAAGAGCCAGGAGTTCAGCATGGTGTGACTGTTTGCACCCCTCAGTGAAGTTTTGAGCTATACTTGGAGGTGTTTCCGTGACATTCGCAGATTGTCTCATATAAGGCTGATAAACGGTAAGGAGTATGAAGAACACAGTCATATGGTCCTCTAAGTTGGAGATGGAACATGTGACGACGTGTTCCGTAGAAACGATGATGCATTTGCATCTCCCGCCAAACACCGTTGTTCTGCGGCCAGGTTTTTGGACCAAAGGCTTTGGTTGAGAACCCTAATCGTCCTACTGTCAAGATGTAGATGCCCTAACTTTATCCCAGGCAAAATAGAACCATGATGCCTACGTCTAACAATAAACGCGTACCACATCAACCGTCGCGTGATACCATAATCCGGGTCACATTACTCGCTGCATACAGCAGGGCGGGTAAGCGAAAACAGGCTACTGCTGACGCCTCCCTTTCTCTTTCACAGACGAGTTCCTCCTCCTCTCCCCACTCCATTAATAACTCTTTCTGTAGGCCAAGCATCCAGTTTATCTGGGTGTCAGTTTATTCGCGCCCTGAAGCCAGGAGGGCAACAATCTGCCCCTGCTCTCACACTGGATTAGCTTGGCATTGATGTGGGCTGTGCAGGAGAAACAAGAATTCAAGATGGAAGCACAGCGGTCGAGCTAACCGTGCTGCCAGTCTCCACTCTCTTCCGGCTGCGCAACTCTGATGATCCAGAAGCTGTTACAGCGGGGTATGCAGGGTTTGATATTGTCCTGAGTCACCGAGCAGAAGGGTCCGTGTTTGACTGGATACCCGTTGACAGTCGCTCGTGTGCGGTTTGTCTGGCAACATCTGAACTAATCTGAATGCAAAAGTGAGCAGGCTTATCGTATCTGAGACTCAATCCAGAGGTTAATATGGATTGGATTGGATTGAAAATGATAAACGATTTCTTCGGCTGTGTGCTCATCGCAGGATGTTTTTATACAGTACTAACTTCCAAATTAGTCGAAGTCCTCTGGCAACGTGGTGCGCTCCAACGGCATGCCGGTCACAAACTAAAATCGACCACATTGCCATCAGTCACCAATGGCTGGATCAATAAA
>NW_008751717.1:815322-819018 GCF_000715545.1 Opisthorchis viverrini | reverse complement strand
CTTTTCCCTAAGTTTTCCAGGGCCGCGTAAGGTGCGGACAAATCATTTGGCCACTGAAAGACTGACAGATCCGGATGCTAGACGAACTTAACAAAATCGTCTCCGAGGGTCTCTTCCAAAGTTTTCATCGTCAGATGCGAACTCACACTGAGACAAGGTTGCCACCTCTTTGCATAGTTCTGGGAATTTCGCCTGTGGCACGGCACCATTAGGCGCACTCAAACACTGAATATCACACCGAGCTTAATTCTTGGGGAAATATCCCAGCCGGCCTCGAACATAGCATGATCCGACGAATTATTAGGCGTCAAGAGAAAGTGAGCGTGCGAGCCGACCGTGAAGTGTGGACGGAGAAAATCAGAGAAATGGAAGAGTTCAAGAAAGCTGGTAGCGCCCTAAGAGGATTTCAGTTGATCTGTGCGCCCAATCCACGGCAACTACCTGTGAACGAAACCATCAAGGATCGGAAAGGAGTGACTATCTTAAGTAAAGAAGAACGCCTTGGCCGGTGGGCCGACTAACTCGAAAGACAATTGTCATTACCACCAGCTGGCTTCCGTCTAGAGCCCACAGGTGACGTATAATAATGGACTGTGGACGTGGAACCGCCTACGTCCTCGGAGATTTATGACTGCATATGTCCACTCAAGCGCCACTGAGCCCCTGTTCCGGATGACCTCTCATCCGCATTGTTCAAAAATGGAGTTGAAGTCCTCAGCTCTTGTCTGATCTGTTTGCTTGCGATTGGGAAGAGGAGTATGTCCCAGGCAACTGGTCGGCGGTAGTGCTCATTTTCAAAAAAGGGGCTTGTAGCGGCAACCACAGGGGTATAAGCTTGGCCCCTGTTGTAACGAGACTGTTGGAGTCACTGGCGCTTCATCGCTTTACTGTGTCTCGTGAAACACTGGCTCGAGAGCATCAAGTGAGGNGGTGATGATGATGATGATAGTGATGGTGATGACGATGATGGGGAGTAGGAAGACAAACTCACACCTGCATCAACATATGAAGTTAAGTTGCTGTTTTCCTCGCGTGTGTCCAGATGTAGTCCGGAGTTTACAGTGCGAAAATATGGAAGGGTCTCGGATATAGGGACAGCTTCTACACACTACAACGCACATGGAAGTGAATATCCAAATTTATATCGTTCACTATTTGCGTGAGCTGGCTTTGGGTGGGATATTGGTACTTGCGGTGGCCAATGTTTTAAGTTAGTTATGGATATATTTGGTCAATTGTTAGAAAATGAGATATTGTATGGTACGAAACAACCAGGATGAAGGTGGCGCACTGCAGGGTTGATGGGCCAGTACGGCGGTCAAGGTGAGCGTGGAGCTGGAAACTAGAGATAAAAAACACAACCATACTAAACGATGATCAGTCTCTTATTAATTCTGCACTAAGTAACGCAGTGAAGATATCACCATAGCGTCATTATCTTGACAATGTGCATCACGGTGAGCAAAGCCGACAGTAAAACGGAAGTAGGAGAGAAGGAATAGATGTGTATACGTTGTGAAAATAAAATACAAAGCAGCAACAAGCTCCACCTCGCCGCGTTGGCTAGAGAGATATGAAATCATGACGGATTATGATCAGACTTCGAGGATTCACGTACCAGCAGCTCTGAAGTGTTGATTCGAACAACCCAGAATCATTGGTCCCATAGTACTTATCTAATATTAAACTATTTGGCTGCCGTCATTTTTTATGTCAAAGAAAACAGCTCCAGAACCTGTACACGAGTCTCGGTATTTACAAACTATTAAAGCTGATATTTGTTATGTGTATAATCTGAAGGTTGGCCCACACATGGGCCAAATCCAACAGTACCCATGGGACAATCTTTGCCTACCTCTACTTTCGCTCCAAGGACCAAAGGAGCATGAATAAAACGGGCTGAAACGCTTCCATCTAAATGACAGAACATAGAGCGATTAAGACAATTGGCCACCCGTAGTTGGAGTACCAGCTTCATCCATTATATGGAAATCGAACATCTTTTTCAATGGCCAGTCGTATATCCAAGGTGTCGACTTCTCTGCTTCAGGAAGGTTACTCCAATTGCGTCATGAAAGACTCTCAAGAATGACTCATAAACCCCTTCACGAAATCCTGGCCATCGCTCAAAATGTTGAGCGTTTAATTGTTGATTACATACATTTCCGTCATTTGTCGGAGAAGACCGACAGGCATGGACGCCTTGCCATGGATGCCTTGTCACCAGCCAGACCCAGTCTATGGGTCCAAACTTAATCTACAGGTAAAATTCGTCTACAGTTGCTCGAAGAAACAGACACTTTCTCTTGGCGCCTCAACCATTACCATTCAGTAACCCTGTTTCCCAAGAAGACTACATCCCCTCATTACCAGATTATGGTTTTGTATCAGGGTATTTTAACATACTCAACATGGTTAAATTCAAATCTCTTCCTAATGGACCGGAATCTCTTGTATAGGCACGTCGAAAGCCCGAGAAAACTGAGGTGTGACTTACAAATTCCATATGCTTGAAATTCTACAATGCATTTGACAGGGTGCGTCGTCACATCATCTCGGAACAAGTTGATGTTGCGACGAATAATGCTTTACTTTATCAGTTGCACTGAGGCCTGAAAAGTTTATGACCGTAGTCAGGCTAAACACACCACTTTCCTTCTCTTCGCCATGTAAACTCCCTCGATAGCGCAAAATGTGGAAGAAAAGTCAGTCCCCGGTCCACTATCTATTTCTTCTGGCCGAAATACACGGACCACTCACCCAACTAGTGATCGTCAGACATCACCCTTCAGCTGTACTCTTTTGGAGCACGCACCAACACGCTTAACTTTAGCTCATTAAAATCAACCTCCTTAAAAAAACCTACGAATTCTCGTGAAGCAGTAGCTAGACGATGCTGTACAGTGTCACAAAACCGAGTGAAAAGCTCCTTCGGATGGCTATTCTGATGACTGGAAAGCCGGCTCTGACTCCTCAGACCACAGCCCACATCAGACCGTGAGTCAAATATAAAGATCGAGTTTTTCGTGACTGTGCATTTTTTTCAGGATGTTCACGAATTTTTCTAGGAGACCAACTCAGACTAGATGACTGAATCACTTTTCTGTCTACGAAGCCGAACTTAGCTCAGGCATTCTGAAAAATGGGTCAACGAAACTCCTATCACGATGGAAACTAACTTGCTTCTCTAGGTTCACAAGTTATCCGGTTTGGTAGACAATGGATAAAGGTAGTCAATGCAACCTTCAAAGTGACCGAAATAGAGTTAACTCTCCTGTAATCTGGGTAGTCGTATATCGGTCGCATTTCGAAGATGGGCAGTCGGGGCATATTCCGACGCACATATTTGGGCAAATAGGATTTCTCCTATCCTTCCAGAAAGCACTCGCGAGTTCGCTCTCCTGTAGTGATGCAATCGACGTGGGCACAAGGAAAGCTAGTCAAAGACGTGGTCGAACCTGGAAGTCACGAAGCAAACGGAACCAATCAGGACCGGAAGTCCGTGCTGTGGTATTGGAGACCATGAACCAACTACCCGTGACTTTTGACGCTGTCCAAGATGCCACCAAAAATAACAGCATATTACAAAAGGCAATGGAGTACCACCGATCAAGCTGGCCAACAACCAGTCCACCAGTGGAACTCTGGAAACTATTTCAGCTACGGGGTTCATTATCTATTGTCAATGGCTGTCTT
>NW_008751717.1:794860-807902 GCF_000715545.1 Opisthorchis viverrini | reverse complement strand
ATTTGTTTTCAATATTCGGTATCCCAGAAGCCATTGTGTCCGACAGTGGTACTCAGTTTACATCTCATCATTCTGACGAATTCCTTCGAAAACACGGCATCACACACGTTACTTCTCCACCATTCCATCCCCAATCCAACGGTCAAGCTGAACAGTTCGTTGACACCTTTAGACTTGCGTTGACAAAGGCAGAAGAGGAGGGGACCACGACAAAAATGCTGGATACGTGCCTGCTGAATTATAGAGCAACCCCTAATCCACAGTCTTCGGACGGTCGCTCTCCAGCATAGGTTATGATGAACAGACGGTTGAGAATTACTCATGACGCTATCCTACTAACACTTACGTGTTAGATGGAAGACAACATTCAGGGTGTGCTTGTCAGGGACTTTCGTCAAGGGCACCGAAGATGGACTGTTGGAGTCGTCCTCAAAAGAATCGGTTAGGTGATTTACAGCGTCCATGTTGGATCATCGATATGGAAACGACATGTCAATCAATTACGGCCGACTGAGTGCCAGATCCCAAAGGCGGAAGAACAGTTACTAGACCTCAACCTACTGCTTGAAACCCTTGATCTCCAAAGACCAGCACATATAGCCACTGCTTCGTATGTGCCGCCCAAGATAAATCCATTGCTGCAACCGAGATGCCATCGCACCAGAAAAAGGGTGGAGCCTCTACAACTTAATCCGCGTCGAAAATCTTATGTTGAAAGGCCAAAGGGGGGAGGTATCAAGGTCAGCTTCCTGAAAGCAACCACCGAATGCCCGAAATCTACTGAGACTCTCAGCTCCGCTAGATGTTGACCAGACAGACAACACCCCATCAACACGCAGCGCGTCACAGCCTTGTATCAAACCCAAACAACGCGAGTCAGCGTTGATCAAGGTCAGACAACGCCTCCGCAATGTGCAGCACGTCACAGCCTCGTCAGCATTGGACTAAGTTCAGACAGTGTCCTTCCAATAAATAGCTTGAAACCGTTGTTCGGAATATAGCTGTTGTGTTCCCTTCTGAGCCTTTTTTCTCGGCAACTAGGCACTGGAGCGGATCAGCAGCAGATACCACAGATTGGCGAATCAGCAAATATAACAGTACCTTAGGTGAAAGTTATCATTAGTGGGTAGCATGAAAGGAAGTTGGTTTCATCTTGGCGACATCAGGAGTGCAGACACTTCATGAACAGCAAGATTGAAGTAAATGTCCTGGGGGGAATGCGAGAGAAAGTAATATCGCCCAACGAGTATTATGTCCATGCTTATTTTTCTATCCTATCAAGAATAAGGATCACCCAAGTTATTGATAATCAGTGGTGAAAGAGTGGGGCGAACAATTCCGGATATATACAGTGGATCGACCACACGAAGCTCCAGATTTATTCTGGGTACACTGTATGAAATCCATTTGATAGTAGGATGAAGGCAAGGAAGCGATATTAGGCAGTCCTATTAGTTGGAAAGCTGGATTTAACTCTTATCTTCTACAGAGAACTGTCACTGAAACTTAGTCCTTAACCTCTCTTGAGGTGCTTTGCTTCAGCGTATATGACACAGATCACTTATGTGTTGGCATCCAAAAATATAGTCCAAACCGTATTTTAGTTCTCATGATGAAGTACACTCTAGCTGTCAACCTCCGCGATCGTGGGGGTTCAGCTTCCTCTGCAGATTCAGCGGCTCATTCTAAAGATTCAAAGCCAAATTGAGACTTCGGAATTGGAACCTAGGCAGGATAGTTCGCCGGACATAGTGGATAGATGCTGTATGCTGATCAAGTGTGTTTCAGATGGAAATAAAGACTATTGTGTTCCAAACAGCGACATCGGCTAGCTGCTTGTTTCAGTATTTCAAAAGCAAATGATTTTTTTGTCCCAGGTGTATAATCTGAGGCAGTTCCGCCAGTGTGTGGTCAATGTACATAGTCCATTTTAGTTGAGAATGAAGATAAGGAACAAACATTAGTTACTTATTCATAGTTATCAGAAATTTCCTTTGCGATTTCAGCCACGAAGGCTTGTCGAAACTAAATTTCCTTACCATCACGTTTCGCCGAAACCCCAGCAAACAGGAGCATGGATATCAGTACGATTCTTTCAAGTACAGACCTGAAACAATGCCAGTTGATCGGTTATATTGACAACAAAGTGGTGCTTCTACGTTTGAGAGTAGATCAAGGCGGTAAAACAGGATGGCATATAATAGCAGTAGATCAGCATGCTGCACATGAAAGAATATTACTAGAACAGTTGGAATCTCAATGGGAAACAGTTGCTAAAACGAAAAATGACTCCACTGGTATCAGCACTGTGCGGTGTGCCGTAAAGTTTTATGGGCTCAGCGGAAAGTCACTGCGGCAATGCTATGAAAATCATCCAGACGCACTGAATTCCCTCAAATCATTCGGATTGGAGTTAGAACTCGACCCAAAGGATTCCACCTCGATTCGCGCCATAAGCATCCCGGAGATATTCACGAGGTCCGGGAATTTATGCACGCGAGCAGAAGCTGATGTCTTTAAATTCTTTAAAACGTTTGCCGAAAGCTACAAAATGGGAAGAAAGAAACTATTTAACCACCTACGGTAAGTACACCCTGAGAGCTTTACTTCGGGTCTGCGGATCAAGGATGACAGAAACGTGAATCCATGGGGGAGAGTATCTCACAGACATAACGTTGAGAAAGGTACAAAGGTGAAAGACCACAAAATTGACAGGAGTTGCTACTTTAAGATCGGTAAACAGTTGATGTGAAAATATGCTGAAATCATACCAATTCGTCTGGTGCTCCTCTGCACAACACAGGAAAACCTCTGCTTCCCTACGGGGAATTTCAAGGCTATTTCATCAAAAAAATCCCATATATTAACTATCGATTGCCATTCCGTTTCATTTATTCATACCTCTACGATGTACTAACCGAATAAACAGCAGTATCAATATTAATTTGGTAGGTGAAGTCACCGTCTTAGTTCAACACAACTCCGCGTGAATCAACTTCCATTCCAAACGGTCTTTGCACTTCTTGTGAGAGGAATACCACAGTATAGTCCTATCTTATACAGTGCTTCAGAAGCCTGGAAAGTAGAAACAGCAATCACTTAGGATCCTAACAAGACAGATTCACCTGTTTTCTGGCTCAAAAGGACAAAGACTGCGCTAGATGTAAGCTACGCAGACCAAATTTTTCCTGTTGTGATGATGCATGACGCCAGCATGTGGGCATGGTAGTAACTTAGTCTGTTTTGGTCCTTTATCCATCCGAACGAAAGAGTAAATGCTACTGGTTTACCTGTGAACCATTGTGAGTAGACTTACCAGTGAAGAAGGATATAATTTCCACCGAATTTTACACTTGTTCCTGTTTCATTTCAGTGAAGTGATTCACCCGCATTTACAGAAGCGTGCTTGCAACTCGGCTGTTCGGTTCGGAGATCCGCTTAAGGAATTTGAAATAAAAGAACTGATTCATCGCCTCTCAGACTGCCGTTTACCCTTTCAATGTGCACACGGTCGTCCGACCTGCGTCATATTGTCTACATTGTTCGATACATAAATTGATATTTGGACTCTTCACAGCTGAATGCTGTCACTACTAACAGTCGGCATCACGGGATTCGGCAACTGGACGGACAAGACCTCTGCCATAGATGTATGTAAACTCTTCGACAGTCAGCTCATGAGTAGTGTATTACTTCTACGTGTCACGATATTTCGAATGCCGTGCCAAATGGAACATGAGGCGACTTGGTGCAGCGCATTCAGTTGCTTAGAAACACCATACACGAGATTCAACTGTATTCCAGGTGAGTCTCCCGCCAAAACCTAATTGGCATGCAAACGAGTGTACTTTACCTAAGACCTCCGCTACTTCGAGTAGATGTTACGCGAAGTTTTGCGAGCCAAATTTACCATATCCTAAGAGGAACAAAAAGCCAAGCCAGTGTCGAAGCGGTGTCACACAGATAAGTATATCGGACGAACGCAAGTAAACGACGACCAGGCGCTAGAATGGAACACAGACTAGCAGCTTTTAAAAGCCAGTCAAACACACGTACACTCCAAGGGAAGCAGAATTGAGCTGACAGGGTGTGAGGAGCATGCCCCTAAGAGCGATTCCCTCAAACAAAACATTAAAAGGCGAGGCAAATTGCAACTCACAAGCATGTTGAGCAAGGGGGATAAACTGAGCCAAACAACGACCGCTTAGCTGGTGTTTTTCTAGAACCCAACCCCTAAAACGCACACTAGCTGACGTACCCTCAGGTTCATCAGACCATTGTTGGGTTCTGGCCAGGGATCTCTACACAGAAAAGCCACAATTTATTGACGAGGACCTCCACAGTCCGTGGCCACGCAACAAGCCGACCGGCTGCAAATTTATAGGAATGCGTTGCGACCGGTGAAGCAAACGGTCCCCTGGAACGTGAAGTACGTGACTTAACCAAGGTATAAGGCCGGGCTGTAATGGGTGCGGATCATCCCGAAGGCGACATGAGGGACACAACAATAGGGATCAGATGCATCTAGAAAGCACAAGTAATGATCCTGTTCGGCGGCGGTCGTACTCAAAGGCTCCGTTTATCTTCGATTGGTACTGGTCATACCACTGATTCATGAAATAAGAAGCCATCATGCTGGCACAAATTTCCTGACTCATCCACTGAGAAGAATTCTCCTTTCGTTGCTCGACCGCAGCATCCAGGTTTAGCCACCTAGGTGATTTTCTGCAGTATTTCAGTAGCGGCCTGCAGTGCATAAATGTGCCAAGCATATAGGCAGATTAGCTTTCGAGAACCAGTCATACGTTCGGCGTAATTAAAAGTTTTCGCGTAAAACCAGACGCTTTCAAGTGTTAAAGACTTCCGATTTACCGATCGCTCCCAAAACAGTGTCTGTGTTGGTTCCACAGACCCTGTATTTGATGAGGGGAATTTAGTTTTGCAGCATGGAATTAGACTAGTTGAAAACCGAGTATTGCACAGTCGTCGTATTGCAGCTCAGAACAGCACATCCCTAGAGCGGTCCGAAAATTCTGCTTTCGACTGGCAGATTAGTGTTGTATCATTCAGCTACTGGCCAGTAGACAATTATATGATCAATCTGAACTCACACCATATACGGCCACCGACCTCCACTCAGGCAGTGATGTGACAAACTTAGTCACTGGCACGACTAAACACATGTCCGAAACCTTGCAACCGCCTCACTACCTGGTGAATGAAAAATCTACTCTGAATGGGCGGGGGACAAGTTGGATCGAACTTCTGCTTGAGCAGCGTAGATGATAATTCTCTGGGACTGGAATACGTTGATCCTAGACGAGTTGTCCACAGTACACTAGTGAGAAGGACGAAAGACTAGGAATGTTCAAAACTAGCTACCTACGGACAGCCCTAAACTTCGGAATGACTGGCCCAAAAGCCAACCGTATCAAAGAACGATCAGCAACCTGAATCTAACTGAAGGCCCAACCCATTGTTCAATACACAAACAACACAAGACATTTCTGATTATTATATAAGAATATACATGACAACTGTGTACAGTAATCACTAGTCAGTCAAATGAGGTTTTTGATGTTTTCGGAGAGGATAAAGGTGTTGTAGCTTTTGCCAGACTGTTGGGGTAAATATTGCACATACTTGTAACCGTTGTGGGTCAACTGGATCGGCCATCACATTGGTTACCATTGCGTTGGAGTATATCCATCTACGCAAAAGAACATATAAAGTTTCGTAGTTTTCACGAATACACCGGCGAAGGCAAGTTAAGATTAGTTCAAAGCCAAAATTTCATCTGCGAAATTTGCGGGAAAGCGGACACTCATACTGTTACTGGGAAGGATACAGTACGTGAACTTAGGGAGAATGTGATACCAAAATGCAGCAATTCGACAAACAGCACTGGATGATGACAGTGGTAGTCGGAACCAACACACTGGCACGTTAGACACACTGCCCTATGATAAGAACCCATCAAATCGGCAAGATCGACATCGCGTTATTTTGAAACACACCGACTGTTACCTGTGGGGTTATGCATCAGTGAATAACACCCACACGTGGAGAGAGCAACCTCTTGGATAATCAGCTGTTATTCCTACCCGCGCTTCACTCCTCAGATAGAACCTGTTGGTATGTGAAGCACGAAGGCATTCAAATTACAGCAGCAAAATGCAGCTCACCCTTAGTGGGGTTCATTAAATTCAAGCATCAAAAGCAACCTCCTCAAATCATTGAAGGAAAAAATCGAGTGAATAGGGAAGGGCCACCTAAACTACCGTTTCAGATTCCAAAAGTAATTCAGCCCTATTGAATAATGCACCGGTGGTCATGATCAACCGTTGGGCGATCAGAGTGCGCGGTTTTTAGGGCCCACCTTTTCTAACCCGTCCTTTCTTGGGGGAAGACAGCATCATTGCTTCCATGAATATGGACATGCTGGTCGTCTGGGGGAAACATCTTACGTTCTTCACACTCCTGTCGTAGACCGCTTCGTAAAACGATTAGTCGCAGTACGAGGTATCACTGCTCTTGGTCTGGCGGCTCCCATTTGGCCTTCCAGGCATGGTTGCACCTTGTGGAACAAAGTTCCAGCCTGTGTAGCCCGCGTTATCATTGCAACACTCAAACCTGACCACGAAGTAAAAGTGGCAGCTTTAGGTGGGGCCTTCATGAAGATGGTCAAAAAAGGGACTTCCACTTTCTGTCTTTCACAATTCCTTGAAGCTTTCTCTTTAGATTATAAGTTACCAGACATAAAACATTCTGTGTATATTCACTTTTGTGTCTCAAATTGTTTCACCCTCTGGCTTTAGCACCTATCCGTTCTTGTAATTTTACAAGAGAAATATTTTTTAAACTCTGGAATGGTCACTGTGCCACCGTTTGGCAAATTTATTGCCTCATGGTTTTAGAAGCACATTGCGTCATATTGCGCTGACTCAATGTGACAAGTGTGACCAAGTGCAAAAGAGCTGGTTACCAGATGAACATCAATCATGCTGTACGGTGTCGTTTGTGAGTATTTTCCCACATGCTTCCCTCACCCATTACCGGTGAATCAAAATGATATTAGTGCGTTTGAAGTATAAAGCTTCATGATAGCTCGTTGGAACTGAACCTTTGAAAGGTCCGAAAGAGAAGATCCACTGCGGAGTTTAGATTTGTTTATCGCCGTATCCACCATGCCACAGAACATCGCAAAGCAAGGCAAGTTCGCGAAACCCAGATCCATTGTGTACTAATCAGATAAAATGAAATCACACAGTGACGTAGCCCTGGAAGACGCAAAGACGCTCGAAATACTAGGAAGTAAGTGTAGCCATCCTGAGGATATTAAAACGTCGTCTCCAACAATGAACGTAACGACCAGGTTTGTGGAACAGATACGGTTATATGAAATGCATGCCGCATGCAAGTAAAGCGTGACCCGCACATTCACCGTTCCGAGTTTTCAGAGCGAAATCATCATCACACTTTTGACTCTAGTCCTATGAAGTAGAGTTAAGATAAGGAAACGAGATACTCTGTGTTTTCTTACGTATAGTTACACAACGGGATGTACCCCGCACATAAGAACCCCCCCCCCCCCCCCCATGAATAGTCATTTTCGAGGGGTTTCACTATCTGGCAAATTTATGGATTCAGAAATGGGATTCAGACCAGACACAGATACGGCAACCGTAAACAGAGGTTACCGATTCCAGTGGGTTCGAGTTATCCGCCGCTGGCCATAAGATGAAACCGAACTGCAGGACTTGTATAGGGTAAATAACCAGGGAAAATTCGTTTGAAAAAATATGCACCTTGGGGAAAAGAAATGTAGTTTAGAATGTGACGCCATCACAAAAATAACGAAGACAACAAACAAAACTTACTGCAACGCTGGACTGCCTTGGGACATAGTGATTGTCCGCTGAAACCAACCCAAATGTTCAATCAACTGATCTTTTATAAGACTAGTAAGCTCATCGAGGCCAGTCCATTGGTTAGCGGAAACCAGCACGTCCAATTTTTGTCTGTTCTTCTCGTTCACATAGCGTAAGCTTCGAAAAGGAAGAGTAAAAATACCGAGGTGCCTTTATTTTGTCATTTTGATGGACTGCATTACCAACATGAGCAAACCATAATTCAGTAGTCCTATCATTTCATGTGGATGGTGGATTGTTAAACAAAACTTTATTTTCTGAACATATTATGGTGAACTACTCTCCTAACTACAGTACTGGTTCGGAACAAGGTCGAAACGGAAGCCGTATGCAATAAATAAAATGGTCCCTTGGCGAAACTTACCCAAGATCTATCTTATTTCCAATGCGAATGAGGACTGGGGGGTTGGACATCATACGTTGATTGCGTTGTATAGCTAAATCCGAATCGGATGCTGGGCAAACGGTGCCTTCAATATTCCGGCGAGGAACACCTGAATGTGACAATACGTTATCCACATGAGCAGCCCGCCTCTCCCAGTCCTCTTCACTAACGTCAATGACATGAAGGATAAGATCCTGAAGAAGATTGGACGAAAAAAATACTGGAAGTTCAAAATATTTGGGTAGAGCATCAGATGTATTCAGGTATATTATAAGTGAAATCACTTCTCACTATTGGACAGAGCCACAGTAACTGGAATCCACATAGGTCACCTATTAAGGTTGTATTAACCTCAAAGCCAAACACTAAAAGTAGACATGAATATCACAAACATGCGTGACTCGATATCCACTTCGTAGCCGAATGTTTAGTGTTCACTCAGTCACAAAATTAGCACACCACTTTGATTTCCAGTCTGTGGTGCTCGTAATCGAAAGGAACATGCTAGAATAAACAAACATAAAGCCAGCGCATTTAAACTAAACTTTGCAGTCACTTCAAGAGGACAAGAAAATACAACTTAAAAAAACGGCAGACTTGGATCAGATATTGATATTGCTAGTCACAAATATGATAATTGTTGACACTGCCATGCCGATTCACCCAATAATCAAGTTCGCTCTGCTGTTCACAAAATAATTTGAAAAACATGGATTGCTTGCGTGACGAAACAAAACAGGGGGGCTTTGTGCACACGTCTAACAACCCAGGTAGCCACTGAAATATCCTGTATTAATTTCTATTTAGGAGGTAATACGAGGACTAAAAATGCGCTTCTGCAGAATCAGCAGATATGCTTTCGATACATTCTCACAGTAAAAACTATAATTTCTTCGTCAAGTTCGAATGAAGGATGACCTATCCGAAATCTCACCGAAAGCATACGTAAAGTGGAGAGTTCAAGAGTTGCACTCTACCCCTACCTGAGCGGAGAAGCTTACCGTATCCAGACATTCCTCCAGGGTCGCACGGAAGGCAGTAATTAGGTTAGTAGGTAAATCGGCCATAAATCCAATAGTGTCTAACAACAGGAAACGAATGCCAGGAAGACTCGTCCCATTTTTATTGAAGGCATCTTGACTAGCTTCGGGCAGAGTATTTTGGATCCCCGACGTAGTAGGTAGCCGAGCCCGGTGGTGCGTGACATCCAAAGTGGCAAACACTTGGGGTGATGAACAAGCCTTGGTACTCCCACTCAAGCAACGAATTAGGCTGGTCTTCCCTAAAACAGCAGCAAAACACGTAATCCATCGAAATATAAGTGTACTGATAACTTATGGCATTGGATAACTCGCTGGCATAAACCTAACAAAACCAGCTCACCTGCATTTGTATAGCCTACGACAGTGACCACAGGGAGCTCGTGAACGCGTTTGGCACGACGCTGTTGCCTCGCTAGTTGACGTCGCCTCTCAACTTCTGAAAGCTCTGCTAGCAGATGGGCTTCCTTCTCCTATGGATTTGAAAACAGAGTAGTATGCAAAACAAGCCCTCCTATTGGGAGAACCATTTGTTTAGAAACGATGTAAGGGAATATAAGAAACGCTCACTCTCAATAAACGATCCAACTGTTGCGCACTCATATCATCGTACAATGCGGTGTTGGGTGTACCACTGGATGAGGTGAATAGAGCGGGAAGACGGGCACGTAACAGGGACAGTTCAGCCAACTGTGCTTGGATCCGAGCTTCTTGAGACCGAGCTCTTGAGATGAAGAGTTGGACAACCAATGTGTACCTACGACAAATGAAAACTTCTTACAACAGACAAGGTGACAGTCGGATAAAAGTGGACGTAACAAAAAAGCCCACAAAAGTTTCGCTTCTAACCTTGGCTAGAAATATGGTCACTCTCAATATGAAGGCTATCCCCAGTAAATTCTAAGTAGTTCTTGTGTGGGCGTGGTCTTTATATGGAAGAAACATAGTTTCGTTCAAACTCGTTTGATGTTGTTACGGTCACCCATTTTGAGAGAAATGCTGTTCTCTGACACGCACTTACACGTCATTTTTTATGTCAGCCATATAAGGGAACTTTGCCTGCTTGCGAAGAACACTTCACTCCGGGAAAATGTTGGCCAGTAATGCTCTAAATAGGTAGCATTTACCGGCGGTACATTTAAGAGCGAAGACAAACATTTTGAATACAAACACTGCAACGAACTGAACCGAAACTCCAACAACTCAGTCGATAGGATAAAAGACAGCATTGAAATTCATCGTTTTTTCTTGAATTAAGTTCTGATGGGACCTATTCTACTGACGTTCAAGAAGCCTGTTTGTTTGTTTTTAAACATGCTGATACATCCTTAACTGACAGTCTTTTCATCCAGTTGAATGAATTTGATGGGGTTTCCCAGTGAAGCAGGAATCGGGGCTGCAAGTTACCAAATGACTGCGATCCGCAGTCATAGACGTCAGGCACACTGCACCACAGTGGTCAACCACCTAGTACACTGAGCTCAAACTGGTGAAGATTCAAACTTACCGACCGGGATGTCAGTGGTTTGAACCCGACTCCGGAATCTCGACTGCACCTGTCTAGGCTTGAGCAACCTGGTACTACCTTAGACCTCGTGCTTCCTTCGGGTGGAGTGGCAACTAGATACCAGACTAGGTACCGAAATAGTGTTAAGGACGATCGATTACTAGTAGTATTACCTAGTCCAGTAAGGCAGCGGAATGTTATTTTTTTATTTACTCGGCCACCCTACTAAAGTGCTTCCGTTTCGAGCAAGCCTGAATACGGTGTGACTCGAGGTTGGTTCAATTTGGCCTTCAATAAATGAGTAGTCGTTTGACAGAGAGCCAACATGGAGACGGTTGCCACATGTCATCCGCATTTCGACATCGGCGTAATTTCCACCTGTATTTTATACAGGTCGATAAACATTAAGACTATACCTTCCCTGTAGTTTCACATTCATGCAATGAAAATCACTACAGTGGAAGACAAATCCGAATGAAAGCAAAGCAGAGGCGAGAATTCGGGTGGATGAAACATACAATCAACCGCTAATGTGAAGGTCGCCGTGCAAAACACTCGAGTAAAACGTTATAAAAAAGGACAAATTTGTTGTTCACGGTGGAAGTATAATCACCCTAAGAACTAGTTCTTGCATTTAAATGTTTAGTAGAAAGGCGTCCCATAGGACATTCTTCCGTGACTACTGAATGAAATGACGGCCTCATCACACTAAAGCTCCACGCAGAAAGCCTGTCACCAAACGATAACTGACCGATGACCCCAAGACAATCATGGCGACCTCGAATGAAGGGTTGGAAGTTGACGGGAAAAAGTGTGGAACACTCACAATTTCAAGGAAGGGTGGGATAAATAATGGGATTACACCTTCTGCCCTACCCTCCGAATGGCTTACCGATCGTATACTGGGAGGGACCATGCGTTCCGCATTGTGACAACCTGTAGTGTGCTCAGTCGAGGCCAGTTAACAAAAACAGCCGTTGCTATGGGGTGTTCTTTACCACTAGCATGGATAGATGTGATGGATATTCCCGTCTTTTGTTCCTGGTTAGGATCTTGTTGTTCAGAACGATAAGACTCGACGGCTTTGGTGACTTCCTCCCAAACACCTTTAGTGAAGAAGTGCTTACGATTCCCGTGAACCATTCCGCGTAAGGCGAAGGAAACCTACAGGGGAAAAATAATCAAAATTAGCAAAGCCAAAAGCAGTAGATGGAGATTGTGTAGCCATACTATAGTACATGAAGGAACGCAAATATGGGATCATCCCAAGTACTAACGGCCTTACTCGGTTCGACAAAGCTTGCACTCTTGAAGAAGCCAGTGCTTCAAGGCACACGAGACAAACATTTTCACATATGCAGTTTACAAAACCACAAAGGAAAACTGAACTGCTCAGATACGAAAGGCACCCGTAATTCCAGGAACTTCAGGAAGGCAACCGGAAAGAAGACGGGTTTTCAGCCTTAGGTCTTGCAGTATTAAAGCGCGATACTCTGTACATCTGGAATATCTCTTAAACTCACCGCTCTCATGTGGAACTTATATGGCTAACAATGCTGTGTCGCCTGAACTCTGAGCAGCACAGCTAAGAGGACACATGAGAACTCAAACAACAACTTCCGATCAAGCGTTTGCAGTTTAACCTCAGTTTAATAATACAACCGGACCAAGGCTTCACTACCATCTTTTTCATCAAGGGGTTTTCGGCTCACAAAGGAGATGATGACTGTAAAGTTAGCCCGTGATGTTAGCTAAAACTATCGTTCAGCTGTAGCACCCTTTCGGCGCCTAACTGCCATGCCACCCATAGGAGGCACGAGGGCTGGGATACTATGAAATACCACATTCACAAATAAATTCCAGATTTTGTGCAATTTGGTTTCAAGTAGAACATAAGGTTGACGGAAACCCGGGGACTGTGCCTACCTGGTGAGCCCCAAATAGGGCGAAAACGGCCGTGGGCTGTCGACGGGCTTTCAGCAACCTTATGAGTAGTACATTACAAAAATTCCAAACAAATTGAAGACGACGAAGAAGTAAGCCGTCGGTATTGATGAGGCACGATGAGTACGAAACGTCAGTCAGGAATCGCAGAGAGTTTGCAAGCTATTATGAAGAAGCCAAAAAAGTGGCGAACTGAGAAGTACGAATGTAATTTTCAAGGACCGAAAACCAACCA
>NW_008751717.1:793537-794749 GCF_000715545.1 Opisthorchis viverrini | reverse complement strand
CCCCCCCCCCCGACCCGTACAAAAGATGAAGGTTGAACAGTCTTCAAGATGCCTTTGCCCGCATTCGGTTCACTCAAGAAAAAGCCATTCTGGGCAAAACTACACTTCCTCTATAAGTTCCAACAGTATTTACGTGTGCCTTCGCTGAGAACCGTTTACCGTATTGGCGACATTATTCATGAAACAACATTCACTTGATGTTCAAACAGACAAAATCGATGCTGGTGGAAATCTAACTAGTATTCACGTCTAGATGAGAAAGTAAGTCAGGAATAGTTCATCCATGGAACTACGTACCAGACAAATCCTCATTGGTGATGATTGATATGATTGTTACGCTGGTAGATCGCTCTACGGCGACTGCTTCACGGCTCAAAATATTTGTAAGAGGTAGAGGAATGAATGAGAGATGATTCCTTTGCATACAAGGTTGCTCTAAATCCACTTGTTCTTCAACACGAAGTGTAAAATCAAAACAATGATCACAGGCTACCACCAAACACAAATGGCTGAAAAAGGCTACTGTTCTTTGTTGTGAGGAGTAATGCGTCGAATGTTCATCAGTTGTCTACAACAAAGCCAGTAGGTCGAAAACTAATGCACTTTCTGTTAATCACCCCCGAGCAAAATAATGCTCCGTCTTACTTCCTGTAAATAAGTAAAACATACCTTTTCCCCACTCTTGCTCAAAGAGCGCGAACTGCTGGCCGAGAAGTTTCACATTCTTCGGAATTAGTGCGACATACAACTACGATAACTGCTGTTTGGTCGCGATAAACCAGTCAGCTCGCTGACCAACTTTGTTTCAAGGAGAAATGTGCTGTGTTCATAAATCAACTGTGTTAACCTGTACATTTTTATACAGGTCGATTGTTCATTCATACCTGGGCATCGGCTGAAGGTGTATAAGCCCAGGAGACTGTATAAGATCCTTGATCACACTGGTAATGAAATGGACAGTTTGTCAGAGAGTTTAGCAGAAAAGACAGACTGAATAAATAAGTAACTCGAAAAGAGCATTGAGCTCTCGAGAAAAACACTCATCTGCAAATCAATTTGGTTTTCACGGGAGACTCAATTGAATCTCTCGTTTATGATGTTCTCCAGCTGAATGTGCTGCACACAGGCCGCCTCATGATTCAGTTGGCACGATATTCGAGATATCGCAGTACATTTTCATAAAGGAAACTACTCACAAGGTTGCTGAAAACT
>NW_008751717.1:788863-792520 GCF_000715545.1 Opisthorchis viverrini | reverse complement strand
CCTACCTGATGAGCCCCAAGAAGGGCGAAAGCGGTCGTGGGCTGTCGAAGAGTTTTCAGCAACCTTGTGAGTAGTTTCCTTTATGAAAAAAAGCATTGAGCTCTCTTCCTATATGATAACCGAGTGGGACCCGACGATCCGTGTGGAATCACCCCAAACTGGTAGGACTTGAAGTCTAAGAGCTTTCATGGGATTATACGCTGTTCGATAACAATTCCCGATGGACTGGATGACTTCTAGGCCACTCTTGGACTGTTTTCCTGCCTACACGTGGGAAATCTGTCAGGATCTCAGATGTAGCGCCCGCTTATGAATGCACGGCAGCCATGTCCTGAGAATGAACCACACCTAAATGAGTTGACAAAGGTGTAGTCGATAAATAGTGAAGAAATCGTTGCACCTGAATAGCCAAATGGTCGCACCACTCAAAAAAAGAAACCTACAAAAATGAATAAGGGACGTCCTGTGTGGCGAACTCAATGCGTATTTCTGATTAAGGTAAGAAAAATTCCCAACTAGCGCGTCGTGTTATTGTGTGTCCTGAGGTATCAAGGCTACGCCATATAGGCTCCGTCACACAATCCTGCAATTAAACCATTCCAGATAATAACACGAAAAACTCACAGTCCCAACTGTTTTCCATCCCTCTAGTGAGTCTACCAAGGCTCTTGCTTCATCCTCACTTGGGCCAACCGTTCCTCGGCTATGCAGTCCACTTGGAAGGCCAACTTCAAAACGTTGACGCAGAGCTGCATGTTTTACGTCTTCAACGGACGCGTAAGCATGGCAATATGAAGAAAAAGAAATAATCAAGAACTGCTTATGATTGTGTCGGGATGAATACATGACAAGCAAAAGTTCCTACGAATCAATGACAGTGAGAAGCTGCGACAACCGAGGAACCGTTCTCAAGTCACAATAAATCCCCCACCCTCGGTGCAGATCAAAAGATGCGTAAGTGTTGCAAATAAGTATACTGATACAGCGAACGTGGAGACAAGCTCTCTTCCGGAAGACCGTCAGTACGCTCCGCACAACAATAGAAACTTTTAACAGGTGTCCCCTGAACAAAGCCTAAATTAGAAGACGAGCTCACAGATCCCGATACCAAAGATCACCATCATTAATTTCTGGAGATTCGGTATGTTGTCCACGGTAATTTGATGCGGATAAGGTACTCGGTTGAAAGCGGATGATGTCAGTACTTACAGCACAACTGGCTTAGCAACAGCCCGATCTAGAGACAGATTTGTTGCGGCGCTTTCTAGCCACGCAAAGCATTACTCTGCATCAATATTTTCCGTTTTGCTCCTGAATAAACAAGAAAAATCTCACAACAACTTGTTATTAGTTGATGCATGTCGGATGAAATGGCGTTGTCATTCACAAACACTGGAGGTGTATTTAGACGATTTCCTTCTTCGACCCACAAGGGGAACGTCTGTTGGTATGACTCACTCGGTTGGATTATCAGTACGGAATGCCCTTTGTCCGGCAGAAGGTATGTTTCATGCAAGAGTTTCTCGTGCAAAATCGAACCAATTTCCAAAGCCTTGGAATCGTCATCTAAAACGGAGTAAATATTAAGTGCTGTCCAGACCTTGGTGAATGAGTTATAAACAACATAAACTCGAGCAAACAAATGAAAATTCAACCGCAAAACCACGCCCAATCATCAATAGCTCCACAAAACTCGGTTTAAAAACAGCAAGATACGGAACCAAACCAATCTGAAGTCTAAGGCAGTATTCGTGGAATATCAAGAGTGCGAGACAATTGTCAAACCACGAACAAATTTCATGGTAATACTCATGTTACAACCCTCTTCTTGAAATATAACAAAAGATACGCCTCAGAGAAGACGGGTGCAATTACATCCCTGTCAATTCAAGACTATCTAGTAGCTAGCATTAAGTGCTCGAACCAACGAGCTACCCAGCCAGCCAGAGCATTTGACCATTATCCTGTACAGCAAAGGTAGTGGGGGGAGCAGATCCTGGCGTCCTTCCCCAAAGGCGAAAGGCGTATTGGTTCACTATTATGCGGGGAACTAAATTCAGTGTTGTGTGCCATACTTTTCGCATGCCAAGTATGAACAACTGAGTGTGGGTTCGAAACAATTGGAGGGTTGAAAAGACCCTCTCAGCAGAGACCTACGGTTTAAAATCCACCCGGAACTTTTCTATTCCTCCTCTAAAAGCTTGGGCAATTCAGTAATACATGGGCCCGAGTCGTTATTCACAAAACAATGAGCCGCGCTTCACTGGATCGGATAGCCATATATGAAAAAGGGCTTTAAGGGCGAAAGTAAGATATAGTTGCGAAACATTACTACGCATAACTAAATGGAGACAAACAAAGTGGATTTGCTAAAACAGGCTGACCAGAACATGTAAGCGGACAGTCACATGGGAGAACGAAACCAGCCACTGGTGAGTTGTAACCCAAACCCTATCTGCAAATCTTTCCATGACACAAAACCATGCCATCATCTGATCAGCCCGTCGTTTCTAGTCTGGCTGAGGATTCGTAAACGCTCGATGAAAAAACTTCTCATTCTATCTTGACATGCAGAGAACCTGATCACCCTCGGTGGGCTGGTTACCAGATGTACATTCATCCCCTTATCACGCGCACGTTTGCGCGAAAACTGTGCTAACACTCGATCAGTTGGCTCTGAAGTGACTAGTTGGGCTAAAACCAAGAGGTCACCATCACACTTTCCGCGGAAGTGCGAGGTTTCTTAACTGCAAGCACTACGTGACTTCTCGTGTTCCTTTCGAGTTGCACAAAAATTGCACACTTTTGGTGATTGTGAAACTCTGTTCCAAGCTTCGTGGGCAGAATGTACCAGCTCCCACTAGGATCGGCACGTATGTTCATTCGGCACACCGGTCTCACCTGTCGATTAACGTGTAGACTGGATTAAAAATTTTCCGGTGCGTATAAGGAGCATGCTAAACGCTTTTTATTCTTATTTAACCATTACGGTGTACAAATGTACGGCGACGGCTCATGGACATGGTTCACTACGTCTGCTCAATCATACCGCTTCCTTGTCACGTATGCCTCCCCAAGTAGCGTAAAATTGGCGAGCTTAAATGGACTGTGTCAATTATTAACCCCTTTAAATGAGTTACCATCTATCGTCTACCGCTCTCCATCATGAAGAAAGTGGATCTTATCGTGTTGTGGCGAACATTGTGACCCACTGCGCTATTCTCAGGTGTCCGTACGACACTTGCAGTCTCTCACCGTCTCACAGTCTACTGCTGGGCCTCTCTTATTTCTCTTTCACGTATTTTCTTCTCTCTCTCACCCCATGAAAACCCCGCTACTCACAGGCTTATCTGTTAGAACAGACGACTCCTTTCGTCCTGCATCAGTTTTGCAAGCAACATCCGCGCGCCATCCGGGGTCCATAACTCTTAGACACCTCGAAATCAACCTTCAAGCCTCAATGCCGCCTCCATTGTTCGCACTCTGAAGAAAGCGAGACAACAAGCTGCTCTTGCTCTCTCACTGGACTCATCATCATCATCATCATCATCATCATCAACAGCATGACATCAGTGTTCAACACCGATGCTTCACTGCCGTACAACCATCACTTATTTGAAAGCCTTATTGTAAAGAAAAGAATAAAGGTGGACGGGG
>NW_008751717.1:784237-788266 GCF_000715545.1 Opisthorchis viverrini | reverse complement strand
ATTGTAAGGGGCGTGTTCAGTGACTGCACGTCCACAAGCATGACCTTACACTTTGTAGGTGCAAAGTGCATACCAAAGGACGGGATGACTTTGGTCAGTTCATCCAAGAATACTTGCGCCTTCTCCGCCTCTTCGAACATGAGAACGATGTCGTCTGCATATTCCAGATCGACAAGGTTTTCTTCACAGGCTATTTGAACACCAGGGTTTTGAAGACCCTCCAGCGTTCGTCTCATTAGACTAGCTTGACATTGATGTGTGCTGTATCAGAGACAAGGATTTAAGATTCAAGTGCAGTGGTTGAGTTAACCGCCACATCACTCCCCATTCGTTTCCGGTTATGCAGAGGCCGCTGCGGCAGGATGTGCAGGGGTCGGTATCGTCCTAAGTCGCCAAAGGGGATGACCTTTGCTTGACTGGATGGCCGTTGATAGTTTCCGCTGTGCGGATCGTCTTGCGGTCTTTGGAGGAGTCTCATAGGCGGGAAGTTGATCGTTGTCTGCTAGTCGTGTCTGCTTAAGCTCCAACCAACTGCAACCCTGGTACCCTTAAAAACAAGTTTTATGACGCCTTGAATGCACGTTTACGGTGAGCTAAAAGCTCAAATATGATTATGGTTGCCGGAGATTTGGATGCACACGTTCACAGGGTTAACGCATCTAAGACTGTATTAGGTGGTCAGCGTGGACTGGATTTGGTAAGTATGGACAGTGGCGAACGACTGTTTCAGCCATATGATAAACACAGGCTACTTTCATGCGGTAATAAATCCCGAAATAGCCGAGATTGTCTGACCGCACGGTCCTCCAACAGCGTGCCGGTTACGAAGTCAAGTTGCCCACATAGCCACTAGTTACCGATAGCACGGATCAATAACCGACTACCGCTCGTTTTGTGTCAGAAACTTCGGACAAACCGCCTAAGTACCGGGAGACTGGCAAGTCCTGAAGTTAGTCAAGTTCACCGGAATCGTCTAGATCTCCCTCCAACTCCCCCATCGTTAGATGTGAATTGGTGCTGGAATGAAGTCTCCACGTCTTTGCAGTGTCTGGAGTTTCGCCTGTGGAACGGCGCCACCATGTTCACTCAAGTACAGCATATTAGGGAGAAAATCGTTCAGCTGTAGCACACTTTCGGTGCCCAGTTACCATGCCAACGGGGAACACGAAGGCTAGGATACTGCCAAGTCACCCAAGCCTAGACGGGAACAGTCGAGATGTTGAGCTTGGGCTCGAACCACAGACTTTCCGGTGCATAAGCTGAAGCCTCAACCTCTACGTTGAACCGACGGGATATTAGACAGCAAGGATACTGTTTGAATGGAGAAATATTCCAAATAGTCAGGATCATATGCAGCAATGAAGGACGCCTTGACCTCCGGACAAAACCATTTGAACAATAATCCTCGTGGCCACCAGGTAATTTGTATCCTGCGATCGAAAACCATTAAAAAGTGAACCTAGAACCTCCCGCAGCTTCGGAAAATTATGGTAGCACATACTCTATCAAGCACCGCCGCGCTCTTGGTCCGGATGACCTTCCAACTGAACTGTTCGGAGATGCAAGCGAAGTCCTCAGTTGCAACTTTTTTTATCTGTTTGTCTGTATCCGGGAAAAGCAGATCGTTCGGCTGCAGCGCCCTTTCGGTGTCCAGCTGCCATGCCACGAGGGCTGGGATACTGCCAGGTTGCCCGAGCCTAGACAGGGGAAGTCGACATACAGAGGTCGGATTAGAACCAAAGACCTGCCGCTCAGTAAATTCGCACTCTAACGACCAAGCCACCTTGCGCCCGTCCCAGACAACTAGAAAGATATTGCCAAAATCAAAAAGGAACACGTGGCGAGCACGGTAATCACAAGAGGATCACCTTGACCCCGGTCGTAGAAACACTTGGAGCCAATTGCTCTTCGTCGCCAAATGGTTCCTCATGGAACGCCGACTTGAGAGCAGTGAGCAGGATTCCCTCCTGGTAGGGGTTAAGCTCGCGAAGAATTCACACCCCATGAGGTGCTAGAACCTCATACGTATGAATGACCCGCAATTTTAGTGTTCCTGGATTTTTCAGGCGTATTCGACTCGGTTGCCCTGTCCGTTCTCCTTCAACCGATTGCGAACCGGGGAATGCTCCGGAACACAGTCATTTATTTGTATTCTCATACTCTCGGGTGTGTGAGCATACGGAGACCTTTCCGAAAGCTCCCATACATAATGTAAGTTCCATTAAGGCCACCCATCCTCATCATTACCATTTAATTTTAAGGTTCTCGAGAAAATAAGGCGGGCGCTAAAAAATCTTCAAAGTCCTGATGTTCAACTAGCTGGTGACGGAAATTCTATCGAAATGGGGTATGCGGACAACATCGTTATCGCTACTTTGAGTGACTGATAAAAGTAACCCTATCCTCTGGCAAGAAAACTACTGGGGCATTGGGACCGCCTGTTTGGTTCATCCACGTGGGAAGCCTCATCGTCACGATTCTGCAAACACAGAGACCTACGCTCTCGTAGCCCGAAAAAGTTCGTTTGCGAGTGACCTTTGAAGTACATTTTCCAGGGTCCACCATTCCTCTGGTCCAAAAACGGTCACGTGCTTAGTTCTCACAGGGATCCTCTTCGAGTCCTTACAAGTTATAACGTGAAGATGCCCTAGAAGTCACACCTCAAAAACACGTCTCGATTCACCGGATATTTGGCATTTAACTGGCTTGCCATCAAGCTGCCTTCGAAGGTGGAATTGCTGACGATATTTTCATGCGCGCAGCGGGCGTCAAAATCGTGTCCAAACCGCTGACGAGTTGAGCAATGCGGGTAAGTAGCTGCGCATTGGAGGCGGAAGCTAATGGCTTGGTGTGTAAACACAGGGGTCTCAGTGGACTTTAAAGTGGCAAGACTGTGAAGGGAGCCATGAATTGAAGATAATAGCTTGGAGACACGAAGAGGCATTGAGGGAGCGACTGCGCCACGTCTGACATTGTCTCTAACCCGAATCTTCTCCATAAATATATCAGAAGATTAAGGAAGGTAAAGTAGGTCATGACACCCCCTATCTCGCCGAAGGCAGAATAGTCAATACACCTTTACCTGCACAAGCAGACCACTTAAAAGCTTCTAGAGGTAATTGCATTCAACCGTAAGTCTCTTAAAGCCTGGGGGATTTGAAGAGAATCAGCTGTGATCCTATCCCCATCCTACGAATCCTATAAAACCGACGAACGGAAAGCTTCCGCCAGGCTACAAGTGTCAAGAGACCCAAGTTGCTCAAACTGAGGGAACGGATATTGACACAACTACTATCCATCCACGAAAGACTTCCAACAAATACTCACGTATACATCGTAACCTGCACACACAGTAGCTGCGGAGCGCCACAAGGCGAGCCAGCGGCCACATGACCTTGGGAATTCAGTTCACTGATTCATGGACTGCTACACAGAACTGAGACATTTGACCAAGGTTCCCGGGTCGGTTTTATTCTTGTCGTTCAGCGGCTGTCGTTCACCTGAAGGGCACAAGTGAAAAAAGTGTGTATCATTGCTCTTTTAGTTCTCACCGCTAAGCAGCGCGACGATTGGCATAACTGAATGTCTATTAGTGCTTTGGACTGGGTTCTAGATGGAGCGTCGACAATTGTCAGATGAAGGTTATTCCACACATATACAACACAAAATGATGCCACCGGCTAGACGCACAATGTATTTTTCTGCAAGTCTATTAGTGGACTGGGTTCTAGATGGAGCGTCGACAATTGTCAGATGAAGGTTATTCCACACATATACAACACGAAATGATGCCACCGCACCGGCGCACAATGTATTTTTCTGCAAAAACCCTGCGGGCGAAATAAAAACTTTAACGTCAAAATGTTGCACTTCTTTGCATATATACGTAGACTGAAAATCCCCTTCATATGCCGTCATTTTTTTGCGATTTGTTTTATTCGATGTCATTTGAGAATTATTGGCGCACATTCGGCTTTGAACTTCGTCTGCTATGGCTTCGCAAGTGGCTTTCGTTGAGAAATTTGTGGG
>NW_008751717.1:778929-782678 GCF_000715545.1 Opisthorchis viverrini | reverse complement strand
AGGTATCGTGTACCCCTAGCCGCATGTTAGTGGTGTGCGACGGTTGAGATCGTCCAGCTGTCTGGTATTATCGACGTAGGCTCTATGTGGCTAGTTAGTTAGGTATCGTGTACCCCTAGCCGCATGTTAGTGGTGTGCGTCGGTTAAGATCGTCCAGCTGTCTGGTATTATCGACGTAGGCTCTATGTGGCTAGTTAGTTAGGTATCGTGTACCCCTAGCCGCATGTTAGTGGTGTGCGTCGGTTAAGATCGATGAACCCGGAGGACTTTCTAGCATAATTCGTAACCTATAACGAAAAACTCTGTAATTTGCCAGTCAACGTGCACGATGTTTAGCAAATAATTAGCGTGCACCACTGGCAACAAAGAATCATCGGCCAAAATTTGTTTGCACGAATGCGCCTGCGCATAAGTTGCATCTCCAAAGGCCATTTAAATTCTAGAATGTTGAGGAAATCTGTTCCGGTGGAAAAATACCTGAAAGTTACGTTCATTGTATGTGAGTCAACCTTTTCCACAATTCGCGATTATTTTCATTCGTTAAGGTATTCAAAGTCGGCGGTGTTTATTCACCTGGGGATTTAGTTCACTTAAACAAATTGCCATAGTAAAGGATTTTCAATAATACAGAAGCATATACAATATACAGACATTCTAGACTATGAAGTGGTAGGTCTGAAAATGCCTTAGATTTCGAGAAATCAATCTCACTGTGCGAATAGCCAACGGCCGACATGATAAAAAAAGTTGCTTACTGAATGTGCGCGCCCTGGGCCTGGAGTTCTTCTTATCACGCCCCCGTCGTGTGTTTGCTGGGTCAACGTTGCAAAACCTGTTGGCCAAGCTTTGTTAAAAACAGGGCATAAGTAAGAATTAGGTCCCTTCGTAGACAACGATACCCCAAAAAAGGGGTCGAGCACCGCGAGACGAGTCTCGTAGTTCACGGATTTGAGGCCGGCAACCTTTCTCGTAGCGGCTCGCTGGACACGCTCAATGAGGGCGACTTAATTCGTGAGTGAATAGACAACCTGGTTGGCGTACTCAGGGGCCGGTCTGACCAGGCCCCATAGAGTATTTGGAAGTCTTTGGGAGAAGGTGTGCCAAATCATCCGTAAAGTAGCGAATGCCTTTTGGACTGACTTCCGAGGAACTGAGAAGCACATGTTTGAAGAAAGCCAGGTACACAAATGTTTTAACATCTATCCTTGTGATGTCTTGTGATCCACTCTCACCATACATGACGAATGCATTCACTGAGTCTTCTCCAAATGACGTACTGAAACACTGTTCGTCATTCAGAGGAAGGTGCCAGTACCACGGCCACTGCTTTACAGCGGCTACATCAATTTAAGGGCACTGGCATTGGAAATCCAGTGATAAGTCGTCCGATGAAGGTAGACATGGATTTGCGAGAACATCAGAGACGTCGCTGATGTATATTACAAACAGCAGTGATCCAAAAACGGAGCTTTAAGGACGCCGATGGAGTTCAAATTTCTCCTGTTTCTTTGGGTTCATGAGTTTTCCGTAGGTCCAGAACAACTGCAATAATTCAGTGTCTCACTTCCTGTCTTCAGAAAAATCGTGCCAGTTAATGTTGTTCGGTACCGATAAGCTGATGTTGGCATCTGCGCGAAGTTTGGTGCAGAGTAACAAGTAGAATGTCAAGTGACTTTAGAAAAGTTGCAGGGTTTTTCATAAACTTCTCGCGGATCCGCTAGAATCGTAGGGCTTGAGAAAAGGAACGTTTCATAAATTTCACTGGAAGCATGCCGTTCATTCACTGGTTCTCAATTAATCATCACTAACGTGGAAATACATAGGCCAGTCACTCGGTCAAAAAACTGCATCAAAGTTCCGCCTATGGCACCTCAATCTCCTAATGCCTCCCATCCGTGCGCTTGTTTGCTTGCCACCCAACGCGCTGAAATATATGTTTTCCTCACCCATCCCATCCACCACCACCAATGGTGGTGGACAGGTATTTCTTCAAGTTCAGCGACCTAACCCAAGCCTGTGGGAGTTATCAAGCAACTCCAGGTTCTAATTCTGCCAGCTCCACTCGTGCACCTATCAAATGCAACAAACCCGTCAGTTGGGAGTTGCCTAGCTTTAATTCCATTCGATTCAGTGTTTCCTGTTCGGAAACAAGACAACATTCGATTCATGCCCTGGAAGACCCTTCTGACAACGGTATTAAACGGTGGACTGCGTATAAGATGGAACGGACTAGTGGGTTAGGAGGTGAGTAACCGGAGTGCTTCTGGAGTGCCAGATGGAAGATTCACAAGGCTTTATAGGGAGGCACGCGCGACTTTGCATTTGTGGCTTTAACACTGAACTGGAGCGAGCCTGCGGCCCAGCTGAGGACAAGAGAAGAGGCGAAAGCCTCAGGTAGGCGACAAACAGATGTTACCTGCCTCACACAGAAAGCTGTCTTATGAAGTCGAGCAAGAACGAAGTCGGTTTGCGTTTACTCACTGATATAAAAATACGTCGGTTTTACAAAATAATAGGAAAACACTGTTGCAAACCGGGGGGAGTATGCCGTGGGGTGTGCTTATGGTAGTGGAGCCAAAAAACGGCAAAACAGATTACAAACACAGACGCACAGAACTGTATAAAGACGAGACAGTTACAAAAAGCATGGTTACACACAAGTGGGTCATGCAAAACCAGTTCTTTGCTACCTGGGAGAGGTTGGAACACAAGTGGTAAAGAATAGCACGAAAAGAAGTTGCGGCTAAAAGAGAAAAAACTGAACAGTGAGATGATGGGATCTGTAATAATTAGGTGCGTTAACATATAACTTAAAGGATTTAGCCGAAAAAGTTGTTCTTTTTCAAAGTAGGCTAATTCGGACGGCTCACTAGATTCATAGCAGTAGCAGATCAAATCGTGGATGGCAAATGAGGACAGAAAAGTTGCAGTCAATCCGTATGAAAAAAGAAAAAAATTCTGTGCCGTAAACGTAGATTAATTTTAAAGCAAGTAAGCCCCAAGTACTGAGGTGTGAGGTTGCAGTTATCGGGGTCATTGAAAAACTGGCGATGCGCAGAGCCAGACGGTTGTCACAAGGGGAACAGGTAATTTGTTTGGGAAAACGAGTTGAAAGCGCATCCGGAGAGCCAGTACATTGGTGTCGAGAAACAGAGTTGGTGGACTTGTTTTGGCTCAAGACAAGGACAACAGAATGCATATCCATGTGCGCAGGTAAGTTACGCGAATGAGAAGTGGAATAGAGGATTTTGTTCACCACAATCTACGGATCAACACTGAGAGCGGGTATGGTAGTCTTGCGCTGTCGTTGCGAGGTCGTACTTTGGATCGGGATAGCCCCGTTGACCGAACGGTTGTTTGCATCAATTTGGGCCAGAGTGCAAGCTGGGGTAGTGGAGTTCAGTCAATGAACTTAGAGGACAGGGTCAGAGGGTGGTCAAATGGTTCTTGCCTCCCCTGTGGGCGCGCGATAGCTGATAAGTGCTTCGATGATACCACCAAGGGGGCTACCGAAGCACGGCTTGGAAAGATGTGTCGACTGAGGTCTAAGCAGGCGAATAAATGCAACTAGCGACCCTAAGATTCGAAGAAAAAGCCTTGCAGTCCTACAGAACAAATAGACTGCTCTGGCACAGAGTTCAGGTCCTGATTCCACCTTTAAAAACCTTGTGCATAACATTGTGACGACGCCACCTACAGGATTCTGGAATCCAGATCCCACTACTGCGCTTGTGGGCAACCGGATATGA
>NW_008751717.1:777935-778874 GCF_000715545.1 Opisthorchis viverrini | reverse complement strand
GACCGAACGGTTGTTTGCATCAATCTGGGCCAGAGCACAAGCTGGGGTAGTGGAGTTCAGTCAATGAACTTAGAGGACAGGGTCAGAGTGTGGTCAAATGGTTCTTGCCTCCCCTGTGGGCGCGCGGTAGCTGATAAGTGCTTCGATGATACCACCAAGGGGGCTACCGAAGCACGGCTTGGAAAGATGTGTCGACTGAGGCCTAAGCAGGCGAATAAATGCAACTAGCGACCCTAAGATTCGAAGAAAAAGCCTTGCAGTCCTACAGAACAACTAGACTGCTCTGGCACAGAGTTCAGGTCCTGATTCCACCTTTAAAAACCTTGTGCATAACATTGTGACGACGCCACCTACAGGATTCTGGAATCCAGATCCCACTACTGCGCTTGTGGGCAACCGGATATGAAAGTTCCTACTGTTTGCACGAAATGTGCTTGGTTTATGTAAGAATGAAGTTTCGCAAGTATGTCGGAATAACCAGACGAACTAGAAATCCAGAGTTCAGCGCAGCGTAACAACCAGCACGTATCTATCCGAATTGGCGAATATATACGTCATATGGAATATTAAAACGAGAGAATAATTAGTGGAGCAACGAATAGAGTTTCGGTCATGTTCATCACATCCGCCACACCTTGAATGAGCGGGTGGATGTTTAAAGTCCAGTCCAGTGGTGGAGCACAATCTTTCGGAGCTTCTCGGAATAGAAACTTCAGACTCTTTACAGGCAGTGCGTTCTTCAGATACAAAGTTTTGTTTTGTTACCATAAGATCGTCTACAACGGACTCATTAGTATTTGAAACAGCAGGAGTGCCGTTAACAGACTAACCTCTGGTATTGAACTCAACCTGGTCAATGTGTCTGCGATGACAAGAGAGATCATCCAAATCGAGAATTGTGACCATCCGTTTGCCATTTGATGAAAGTACTATTCCTGT
>NW_008751717.1:737523-774537 GCF_000715545.1 Opisthorchis viverrini | reverse complement strand
AAGATGTGGCGAATTTTGGGACAAAACGGACAGAGAAAGGGTAGAAATGTCTTCTTATAATGCTTTCACGTCATTATTTGGGTCAGAAGTTAAGTGTTGCACTTTTTTGGACTTACAGACAAGTTGAATGTGTTCTGTTTTACTGCAGATAAAACACTTCGCTCGTCTGTGAGGGCATGAATATCTGGAATGTTTTCGTCCACAAGATTCACATTTTTTAAATGTTTGAACCACCGGATTAGAGTAACGATCCGTGAAGTGGCGTACTGACGAATTTGGGGCACGAGAATCAGCTCGAGGTTTGAAGTTGTTGTTCGTCCGCATCCTTGAATTATTTCTTTTAGAATAATTTAACGAGACTGCTTCCTCAGTCTTCGTTACATGCCTCACATTTCTATACTGCTAACATATTTTCCGAATAGTTTGAAATTTCTGATCCGGACAGAGTAGCAGCTTCTGCTGTAATTTGGGCAGCTGAATGCCAGCAATGAGTCTATCACGCAGCTGTGCTTCCAGTTGGGCACGGTAGTCACATGTGGCTGCCTGTGTCTGCAGCTGCAATAGGAAATCGCTAACCGACTGAGAATGGAAGCGGGTCAACATATAAAACCTAGATCTTTCGGCTGCCACGAAGTTAATCGGCTTGAAGTGTTGAAGAACTTTTTTCTTCAATGCAGTGTAGGAAATATCTAATGGAGATTCAGGATATACTAAATTTTTGATCAACGTATACGCCTCCTTGCCAACGAAATGTAGGAAGTATTCCGTGAACTTCTGGTCATCCATATCGGATTTTGTGAGGCACCATACGTCGAACCGTTCTAAATAATCCTCTACGTCACGCGCAGTTGAATTAAAATGTAATGGCTCCATTTCGGCTGGCATGATGAATTGTTCCAGTCACAACGCCAAACTGTGAGAATTAAGTTTCGCACGTATATCGGAATAGCCAGACTAACTAGAAATCCAGAGTTCAGAGCAGCGTAACAACCAGCACGTAACTATTCGAATTGGCGAATATGTACAGCATGTGGAATATTAGAACAAGAGAATAATGAATAGAGCAACGAACAGAATATCAGTCATGTTCATCATAGTTCACCTGTAAGTCGACTACTGTGCTGGTTGAACTAACCGTTCTTATTTTAGATGGTTGATAACATATGGATATGCAGCTGGTATGGTTGGTAAAGTGGATGGTGCCAATTGCCAGACACCAAATGCACGTTGTAATCGAAAAATATCAGTGGTCTGTACGCTAAAATATGGTCATACCTTCTCGATCCTACGAAACTGCATGTTATCAGCCTGCAGCATGCAAAACGCAGCGCATATTTCTTATGTTACGTATTGCATTGTGACCTGTAGCGGACTAGGACCTTATCGACGTTTTCGAATAAATTAACAAACAAAGTAACCAATACAAAATCACAAAATCACAATAGGAAAAGAATGAGTAGTCAACTGAGGACTCACGAATGTGTAAATCTAATAGTCCACTACACCGATCCAAATACAGTAACCGGCTGTGAAAGGAAATATTCACCCGTCGAAATTTCCCACGGATGGTTCACGCGTAAGTGATATATTCCACGATAAGATAAATATTCGCGGCTAAAAATGTCACAGGGATTTATTGTGACGTTCAACAGTTGACACAAACACAGAGATCTAGTCCCACCGGTTCATCAGTCAACAAACAGTTCAACGGAGCGTAAATACACTCGCTCAGCAAGAAGTCAGCGAGTCATGCCGGAAAATTGTGTATTCGTAACATTAAAACAAACGTCATTATGCGATGTGAACGATAGTTACAAAGTATGGTTTAAGTTCAGGAAGAATGGTAAATGTGACAACGGATTACAGACACTACACATCCTTATGCGCCAGGTGAAACGAAGCGGCTGTTAACTGGTAGGAGCACCACTCATAAATGTGCTGAGGGTACTTCAATGGCCCATGACGGCTTTCGTCCCTCTAAGACTTACCAAGACGACACAGTCCCGAGTCTTTGTCAACCTCAGGTTCCAGTTTAATTCAAATTTTGCGCGGTCTGCAAAATTCACTCACTTGAAGCCAACTGGTCTTCATCGAGAGATTCAGCTGGGACCTCTGATTAAGTATGAAGATCTATTTGGTTAAAAAACTTAGGTAAAATTTGCAGCCTCGTTCATTGGGTTTAAACGCGAAAACAAGTGAAGGTATATGATTTTTTAAACGGTGGACTAAAGGCGGCATATATTTAAAGCCTGGTTATTTATCGAAATTATTAGGACGAAAAATTCTGTAAAAGAAGCCAATCTGAGAATAAATCCCCCCTCTGGTTCGCTGCAGCTGTCAACTGTGGTAGAAATGCTTTGCCAGTGACGAAAAGTTTTCTTAAGTGGACATCAAGAATATGTGTAGATATGCGTATATATGTGTAGATATGTGTAAATATGTGTAGATAGATACATCAAGAATGTGTAGACAGACCCCTAAGAAGGAAAACTAAAATTGTTAAGTGGTCAACTACGATTTGTTTTACGGGCCGATATGACCCTGATACAACCGAAAACAGCTTCACTCACTCTAGAAAAGCGAATTTTCAAGCACATTCAAAAACAAATGAACAAGAAAGTAGACAGCTATTTTACCATTTATACAGAATAAGCAGATTCAGAAGAGTCATCTGCTCATCATTTCACCTATACTGAGCGTTCTGTCGTAATTCCTAAGGTGTGTTCTGCAAACTATTAGGTCTGAGCCAAAATACAATGGTCATCTTCAGGTGTACCGTCCTGAGTCTACTGTAGCGGTCTGGCTACCCAATAAGTTAGTTTACCAGGAGTGTGTGGCAAAGAAATAAAAATTATTACGCTAGGTTGGGTATACAAAAATAAAGAAGTCAGATGGAACAGACTCACTAACAATTGTTCTCTTTAAAATAGTTCGTCGTTGGCCCAGGTCAGCGAATGAACAATAATCCAATTATGTTGGTCCAGAGGTCTTCTTCTGAACAGTTCCCACATATAATAGATTCCGAAGATGTCTGAAATGTTTTGGTATCAGAGTTAGTACATGAGACTCGTGAATGACCGCTGCAAGCGCGAGCGAAATCAGAAGAGAGAGTCGAAGCACGTGACCACGCTTGTATTATGAGAAATTGTACAAGTGCGCGTTTTTTGTAGCTTTTCGTATTTAAACAAAAAACGATTATGCAATTGATGAAATACGTAGTGTTATAATGGAAGTAAAACAAAGGTACAAAACGCCACACTACTACCACGGGTAATAATTTCAGCTGTTTTACATTCGACATGAATGTAGAACAGTAAATTCGTTGAGTGACCTCACGTGATGACCACCCCTATTGCACCAATTCCATTCTCGCTGCATCAAGAACCCATTTGGCTTTTTGATTCCATCACGGCACATGGATTTGAAACTCATGATATATGGCTGAATAATAGGAAACGGAAGTAGGTTGCTTTGTTTCAGTGGACCCTGTGAGACGATTATTCCTATCCACTGTTAGTGTTTTCCATCTGCGATGTTTGTCGCAGTCTGTTACAGCACGTCCAAACAGAATGTTTATTGTCGAAGTTCGAGAATTTCAATATGGATGGAATTGTGGAGCAGTAAGTCATACATGGATTCTAAAGTCACGCGGTAGAAAGGATAGCCGGTTTACCCGGTTCCGTGGTCCACGAAAGCTGGGCTTATTCAAGTTTTCTTTTGCACGGTGTAACAATAATAAACATGTACTTGGCTGTGTGTAAATATATTACACCGAATCGACCCAGCTGTAACTCACACGCAGTCTTCCTTTTAAGTTCGGTACGTCGCCATACTACCAATAACCTAATAATGGAATGAAAAATTTGGATGTTGGTTTGATTATGCTAACTCAGTTCAAGATAAATTTCACTACATCTAGGGATTTCATAATGCTGCACCCCATTTGCAATTTTTCTATGAACTGGAGAGGTGTGGGTAGCTGTCTACCAGTGCCGTTTTTCAAATACTTAGTTTCACCATACTACCAATAACCTATAAGTAGGAGGAATAAATTCAAAAGATGATCGCAGCTCTCATTTGAAAAGTTGCCACTTGAAATACCGGACGGCACCTGACCGCTTGATGCGGATTCCGCAATTGAAATGTGAGTGGCGCTACATTCCGTTTAAGTGCGACTTTATCCCACCGTTGGTCATCATCTCGTGGCCGAAACACAGGGTTCCGGGTCCCTCTGAGAGTTCACAGTAGGGGTAAAACAACTGTACAATACTTATCGGCTCCTCAGTCTAGATAAGCTTAACTTAAAAGAGGAAATTTCTGCTGACCAAATTATTCGCCTCTATCACGATCGAGTAAGTCCTCTCTTTGATCTTTTCTCAAAAACAGCAGTTGATGTTCTCCTCAGTGGAGTCATCAGAACAAATTATACTCATGTAGACCCCAGGTTGTTGAGATGCCTGGCTATACTGATTCCTGTTTTAACTTTTTGATTCAAATGTGACTCCATTTTACTAGATTCACTGTCACCCTCCAAGCTTCAATGATCTATGTGTTACTATTAGTAGGCCCGAATTTGCATAACGAAGCAAGAAATATGCAGGCCAGGTGGTCATCATTTCGTGAATCGGCTGAATGTCTGGAAATTTTATGAGCATGGGTGTATATGATGACTTTATTGCAACACTACGCATAGGAAAACTGACTCCATTGGTGGCAATCCCAACCAGATATAAACCTCCGTTTAGTTATATACCCCCGAAAACATGGAAAGTAATAAGTTTCCTGACGGTTTAGGCGACCCACTCTAAGTTTCAGCATCCACGTAAGGCCACCGTCCAATCAGAAACTATAAGGTGCTTCTGGATCAACAGCGTGAAATGACGTCACTTGCAGCACGAAATTTTGCTTGCAGCAAAATTTGGCAGGTGTGTCAATTCTGTGAATAGTACGCACAGACTTTGATCTCCTCCGTCAATGCGGGTCGCGATTGCGCCTTGCTCAACAGTGTATGGAAATACATCACGGAAATTTTCAGCGTAAACAAAGCGAAATACGGTGAGTTTGGTTTTCCGGTGTATGTTCGGAGTGATTATTCAAAAGAGTCCACACAATTGTATCGACTAGTTTTAGGTGATCATGTCGCTTGAAAGTTTTATCACCTCGGTGCAAGCTGGTTTACCTTTCTGTCAGTGTTTATGTACAGTTGTAGTAGATTTTCATCAAAATCATCTAATTCAACTGAATCAGTTGGATGCGCTTCTCTGGCAACTTCCATTCTCCTCAGCCAACATTTTGGTGAAAAAATCGTCCGTTTTCTCAGATCTTTTTGCCCGCCTTCACGAATTATTAGCACAATTTACTTGGAAACAATATCAATACCAAACGAACGGAAGTGAGACAAATATCCATTTTATAGCCAACAAAGCATATTTGCCCAGGGCATTCAATTACCAGACTGTCTTTGAAGTTTCGACAAAGGGGACAAACTATAGTGTATAATCACATTCTACAAACTTGTACTGTAGATTGTTAACTAGTAAATTTCTCTCGTTATGTGGTTTGTCTCCCATTCGTATGCAGAAGCATGTTGCTGTCTTTGACAGTTGTGGTCCCACTCACTGTCTGGATAATTGAATATGAAACGAGCAAGGACTGATGGGTAAAAACCATCTCCATTAGATGTCCGGCAGCACTCTGTCGTTGTTTGGCACAGTTGTAGTTAATGTCTCACCTCATCATATTTGTGTCAACCATTCTTCGTACAGTGGTTTGATTTATTGCCGTGTGAGTGTTCCGTTAGAGTTAGTTTGAGCATATTCTCTCAGCTCCGGGTGTGTTCAAAGCTAAAAGGAATGCCTTAGCCTCAGATACCTAACGGGGTAACGTTGCTAGTCCACCAGAATCCATTGACGGAAGGTAGGTTTATTCCACAATTGTCTGTTTTACGCACCAGACGCTGGGCCAACAAAAGGGTAGATGAAAAGCTGTATCGCTTTCTTAGATTGTGTGTAGATGGATCTAGTATGAGCAACCGTTTGCTGGACGGTACGCGGGATGATGACTTTGATTAAACATACTATGGTGCATTCTGTGTTTAACTTTACAAAAATCCTAATCATAAGATGCGCAACCATGAATTCAGCTGATGGGGCAATGTTTATACAACATAAGCAGTGTTTTTAAAATCGATTTACATAACAAAACCTTGTAGTTTTGAAGAAAGTCACTTTTGTGACGATACCGTATGGTTCCCGCATTCGCCAAGTTGAGGTTTATCTTGTCCGCACTCTCGCAGTAAGACGTTGTATTCTATCATTCTATCTGTCCCGGGTGCGAGCACATGCGGAAGCATGATGTTTTTCATTCACAAAGATGTAACTTGGATCCGATTCCTTGAGAATGCATCGGGTAAGGTCCATGATGCCACGACAGGGTTTTAGGTCTATTTTAAACTTAACCTGCTCCAATGTGACTAAAACGGTATATGAAGATAACTCTGTCACTTTCGTTAAGCTAACTTTAGGCAGCCAGGTAGCAGAAACAAGCTGGGTCGGGATGTAGACTATATTGTGCAAACTGAAGCACCTAAAGTAAAACTGACTAAGTTTCTTGTGAATGTTGAGAGAGATCATAAGGAGTGCCAGATTTGTTTTTGCGCATTCAGACTACTTGCAAACGAGTTAAGGAGAACAAAACATGCTGTAAATTGCAGGCTGTATTCACAACTCAGGACATCCGAAAACAGACACCTTGTACAGGCACCAGGTGATCCGGAGGCCCATGCCATTCATAAGACGCGTCAACGTCATATATGACTACTCTGTACTGGACACAATCCCCACGGTTTTACGATGGCGGTCACAGAATCCCACTTCTAACAAGGCTTTAGACATACTTGAAAGTCTATGTGTAATGTACTACTCATAGGGTTGCTGAAAATCCATCGACAGCCCACGACACACACATATACACACATATACATGTATCGCGATATTTCAAATATCGTAGCGACTGAAACATGAGGCGGCCTGGTGCAGCACATTCAGTTGCCTGGGAACATCATAAACGAGAGATTCAGCTCGGTTCCAGGTGAGTCTCTCGAAAGAACCAAATTAGTTTGCAGATGAGTGTATATTCGCTAATACTTGAAAGTCATTTGAAAATGTGCACAGGAAGCACAAAACACAGTACAGTGCAGGGAATCAGAGTGACATTGAGTTCTATGAAAAGGTGATACTATACACATAGGATAAGGTGAAGTTGTTGCGGATGACAAAGAGACAACCCTGCAACTCAAATCGGTTAATTTTTAGATCCATGGACGCAGTTCCACAACATTTGTCTTATGATGAATGGAATCCAACGTTGCCTTCCTTACCAAATCGTATCCAAATTTGAGACCAGCGAGCAGATTCTGCACAAGCTTAGCGCGTTTCAACAGTTTCTCTTGAAGTCCAAGAACTATCTACTGTCACTATCCATGGTTTCGTTAACGTTAGTTGTTTAGCTGAAGCGCACAAAGCAAGGCCACTCAAATTCAAGTGCTTGAAATTTCTGATTCATTACATTCGCGAACGTTAACATGATATTCAGTGCTCACATAAATACGTGGTTTACAAACTGATCCATTGTTATCATTTCTATTCCATCACAACTAGTGTTCTCAAACATAATTGCGTCGATAGCCAGATTTTTTATCACTCAACGACTACGTTAAATGCAGAACACGTTATTTCGGTCACATAACGTCAAGTCAGTATGTAATAAACAAACGACCAAAGTCCAAATTTCACCGCAAGACCACTTAGGATTTCTGTTCTAAAAGGTGACTTTGTAAGAGAATGAAATGTTCGGACAAAAACCTAAGTTGAAAATTATAGCTCTCGTCAAACTCCCTGACATGCTCGACTTGACACAATTTCCGTACCCACTCCAAACAACTACGGGTCCTTGTTCGATTCAGCAACCAAACCCTCACGCAAGTCAAACTCGCAGCCCCCATCCACCCATTCCCGTTCGGGCGACACTTTCACCGTGCAACCTATCCGCTGTTCGAATTGAAGGTAATAAATTCATTTTGATTATAGACACTACTAGTCCAACACTTGAAAAAACGTTGTTGTACATCACCTAGTTGTGTTCCCCCCGTTTGCCATTCAAGTAGGGGCAATAAAACCAAAACCTATGAACGAACAATCACTCCACGTTCGTTTTCTTTGTTCGCTATTGTGTATGCTTGTATCCCTGTGTACTTGCACGTTTGAGACAAGGTTGAGGTACTCGAGACAATAAAGTGAACGAACCTGATCCCTTGTAATTCATACCCCACTCATGTCAATCCTCTAACATTCCAAGTGTTACTTCCGTATGCATTCTGAGTGTGCTTAAAACACTCGAAAGTGTTTGGAAGTATATTCATCAATATCAGAATTTGCTCTTAAGCCCTAATTTGAATCAAAACACAAAATAAGCTCGCATTTTGCCGGATGCCCAATTTGTTTTTAAGCATATTTATATAACTTTTATACTTAACATATGAATGTCTAGATTAACTCAAAGAATTTTGCTTTGGTGCAGGAAAAAAGGCTACAGAAGGAATGAAGTTTTGACTCAGATTCACTAGCTGCATAAATGTACTCCGATTTACGAATCGAAGCAAGTCAACTAAAGCTACAAAAAAGTTGGGAATGAATACAATACAGCGCTTGTCGGATTTTTTGTGTGGACTGGCTTCACTTACAGAATGAACTCTCACTTAATAAATAAGCTAACTAACGCAAAGCAGGGTGTATTAAAAGACAACCGACGGGTGAAATTCAACGAAGCACGGAAAACGGATAGGCGAACTAAATATGAAGTGAGGATTTTATTGTAAATGTCGAACTTTATAAGGATAGTACTGATGTCTGGAAGGTTTTTAGTTGAAGTCGTTAGATAAGGCGTTGTATGATTCAGTGGCACTGGCTGTAGTACACGGATTGCTTAGGAAATCGGAAGAAGACAGGAAAAAAACAAATGGAAAAAAGAAAGTGGAGCAGTGAAGCATTCACCAGCGCCAGCTGCTGTGGGCAAAATGGAATCTAAAGACGCAAACATCATAAGAAGAGGAGTTTGTTTCCCTATAAAATGGATGCACATGCCAATTAAGGAAAGACCTTAGCAAAGAGTACAATATATTATGGTCGCACTACATGAAGCTTGGTATCTGCCATCGGATAAAAAGTTAAAGGTAACAATTTGTCGCACAGTACGTAACCCATGGTGGATCGAAAGATTAGTGAGGCATCAAACATTATGGTAAAAAAATTCGGACCTTCCACTAGTCGTTCCAACGGCACCTTCTCTTAAGGCTTAAAGAGGTGGTGAGCACGAGTCGATGAGTTGCAGGAATACCGACAAATATGACCGCGGTCCAAAAGACTACACTGTCGGCAGTAACTGTAGTTTCATAACTTCTTCCAAAGATGTTCTGTTTCACCACAAAACCATGCAATTTTATAATAAAAAGCACTTCGCCCTCAACGTGGGTCGGTACAACTGGTCAACAATAGTGGACTTGGTTAACCACCTCAAAATAAATTTCGGTCCCTCTTGCCGGTTTCAAGTCTTACTTCAGTTTATGCGTGATATAATTAGTCATCAAGTCACTTGTGAACTGAAGCCTCCCGAAATGTAGAGAATTACGATCCAGTGTCATTGACGAACTTAGTGAAAAGCTCATGGTGGTAGCCAATCCAGACGGCATAGTATTCTTGATCAATAGAACAGAATTTTAAGTAAACCGTGATTGTAGGCGGCACAATGCCAAACTACTAATATCTTCTGTTATCTGGTAGCCTGCAAAAATTGAGTATTATAAAGATCTCTCCTCGTAATTGCTGAAAAAATAAGTTGGAATCAGACGTATGTCACGGTACACACAGAGTCTAATCAGTTGCGTTAATAATACCATACTAAGCATCCAAATGTTCACCATTGGGGAGGATAGATCTTGAGATGCAAGAAATTTCACAATCTAGCGTCAAAGTGGAATAGTCAGCATTTTTCAACAATCTCACCAAGCACACAGGTGCCTACTAATATGAACTTTACCCGTCTTCAAGCAAAGATGCTGGCCGAAAGTCTTAGTCCTCCCCTTGTTTTGCTTGTTTTGCGCCCAAGCTTAGGTGTGAAGTAGGTTTTGGTGGATGGTCACATTGCTTTTAACACTCCTTACTTCAAGCTTTTCCGAGAGAGGAATGTTCCATGCTATATTCCTTTGCAAGTAAGGTAGCACTGGCAAAACATTCAGCAAAAATGCACTTCAATAGTTCAACAGGAAGGGGATACTAACCTTCATATTGGAGTCATAACAGACCCAAATTTCACTAGTGTGAAGTTTCAAAGGTGGCCCAAACGTCACGTTCTTATCAAATGGTAAGCAGGGGTGTTCGCAATAAAATCCTCAAGAATACGTCACTTTGTTAAGAATTGATCACTCTCACTTGTCTCAAATCCTTTTTAATGCAAAACGGAAATCTAGTTCAAGCTGATTAAAAAACGACCATGCTTCATCCTGGCTTTGACCGGGTGATTTCAAACATTTACAACATGAGATGTCCGCCAAATGAGCACGCTTATGAATTTCAGACCCACTGAAACAAAACACTGGGTCACGGATGGCGTTACGGAGCTCTCGGGACAATTTTGGATTTTACGTAGTATTAGTTCATTGATGGAAACCAGTATGACACCGTTCACACAATGGATTCGCATGGCTCACTTAGCTTTCACGCTCTCATTGACTGTAACGGCCTCCTAAGCTACAGTCATTATGACAATAATTGTAATTTTCAGGACGGATTCGATTTCGGATGCCCTCCAGGTTGAAGATAATAAGACAAAACAAAAGTTGAACTCTTCAGTACGTCTAATGTAGTTGACACGCAACTCCTGAAGTCGTGTGTAGCCACGTGACCCGCACAGATACAGTTCGGTCGACCCCCAACTAGGTCCTTGCATGGGAAGCTGACCGAGTGCTTTCTTGAACGCCATAATGTCATGTGTTATTGTCACTTAAGCGCATATTCCGCCCGACCACTTCACAGTCAGTGCGACTGAGTTAGCCGCCACCTTGACGACGAAGTAAATAATGCGGTTAGCGCAGGCCAGTTACAAGGCACGCATGGTCCCTCTTGGGGTGGAAAAATAGTCAGTGTGTGGTGTACTCCGTTGTGTGACCGGTCTAGCAAAGTCTGGAAGCATCACGTAACCTACCGAATTATGGAGTCACTAAACAGCCGTCCATACTTTCCTAGTAAAAAGGCTGTGTGTTTAAGAACTTTTGACAACCCTACAATTAATTTTTCTCCGTGTGTCCACTTTATGTTTTTTTCACATCAGCTGAACTGAAACCTGTTAGTGCAATCTGATCGGACGATGATAGTGAAGTTTTGTTATAGTGTGTTCTATCTGAGGACTACCGTCTTCTGTGTCCCAGTTGAATAAAGATGTTAGGAAATTAACTATTGACTTCCTCCTTTTTAATGCAAAACGGAAATCTAGTTCAAGCTGATTAAAAAACGACCATGCTTCATCCTGGCTTTGACCGGGTGATTTCAAACATTTACAACATGAGATGTCCGCCAAATGAGCACGCTTATGAATTTCAGACCCACTGAAACAAAACACTGGGTCACGGATGGCGTTACGGAGCTCTCGGGACAATTTTGGATTTTACGTAGTATTAGTTCATTGATGGAAACCAGTATGACACCGTTCACACAATGGATTCTCATGGCTCACTTAGCTTTCACGCTCTCATTGACTGTAACGGCCTCCTAAGCTACAGTCATTATGACAATAATTGTAATTTTCAGGCCGGATTCGATTTCGGATGCCCTCCAGGTTGAAGATAATAAGACAAAACAAAAGTTGAACTCTTCAGTACGTCTAATGTAGTTGACACGCAACTCCTGAAGTCGTGTGTAGCCACGTGACCCGCACAGATACAGTTCGGTCGACCCCCAACTAGGTCCTTGCATGGGAAGCTGACCGAGTGCTTTCTTGAACGCCATAATGTCATGTGTTATTGTCACTTAAGCGCATATTCCGCCCGACCACTTCACAGTCAGTGCGACTGAGTTAGCCGCCACCTTGAGGACGAACTAAATAATGCGGTTAGCGCAGGCCAGTTACAAGGCACGCATGGTCCCTCTTGGGGTGGAAAAATAGTCAGTGTGTGGTGTACTCCGTTGTGTGACCGGTCTAGCAAAGTCTGGAAGCATCACGTAACCTACCGAATTATGGAGTCACTAAACAGCCGTCCATACTTTCCTAGTAAAAAGGCTGTGTGTTTAAGAACTTTTGACAACCCTACAATTAATTTTTCTCCGTGTGTCCACTTTATGTTTTTTTCACATCAGCTGAACTGAAACCTGTTAGTGCAATCTGATCGGACGATGATAGTGAAGTTTTGTTATAGTGTGTTCTATCTGAGGACTACCGTCTTCTGTGTCCCAGTTGAATAAAGATGTTAGGAAATCAACTATTATCTTCCTGCTCCACCTCTCCTCCGTTGGCTCGTTTAAGATTTGTGCTGCGTCGTGGTCTGCATTCCCTGTGCTCGACAGGTTGGTTGGGTAACATCCCTTGGGTAGAGTTGATCCCCGCTCCGACTGGCTGGTGTTGCGTTGTAGTCTATCTTCCTCTGATTTGATTGTCTATCCCGATACCTGCCGCTTTCAGCAGAACATGCGTCTTAATTTGTTCGCTCCGATATTGTGCTGCTTCGCAATTTGATTCTCTGAATTTCGCACGGCTGGTTGTGCTCTCTTTTCTCATTCATTTTGGCTGACATCTGCACTTGAACAGTTAATCAGGTCTTCTCCGTTAAATTCGTTGGTTTGACTTATGGATTGGGGACACACTTTGGTCAAGTTAATTTATCTGCTATATTCCAGCTCTCCTACTTACTGTTACGCAAATCTCTATGTGGAGTCTTTTTTTATTAGAATGTGAAAGATGCACAAGAAAAGGGATGGTACCAATGAGAAAACTGAAAGAGAGGTGCTGGTAAAAACGCTTATGACAGATGGCCACAGTGTGTGAATAGTGCCGAATCGGCTTCGTATATCGCTGTTGATCAAGTGGAAGTTGAACTGTTAGCCCAGCCGGACAAATAGATTCTAATCTTTTCATCAGCACAGCAATGGACGTCCTCAGTGTGTGCTTTGGAATGTCCAACTTGGTCGACAAGCGTTAACCTGTACTGCCTCCTTGGTGATGCTAACATCTTAACCAGCAAACTTTGCATAGTTTATTTTAAAGCTGAATGAAAAACGAATGGATATTGATAAAGTCCTAAAGGGATTGATTTATTTTTCCCCTCTCTCACGCTCTAACAGCTGAGACACTTGACGGTTTAAACAATAGTTTGGACCAAGCCATTCTGTCGTTCCTCGAGGTATATCCTCTTCAGAATAATCGTCGTTTAAACGTTCCAGCTTTTCGGAAATTGCGAGTTCCCCAAAGTAAATGAGAGCAGACTGAACTTGTGAAGTAGTGTGCAAGACTTCTCAAAAGACTTCTATCTAGCTACATGGATTAGTCTTGACAAGAAGTTTACTCAGTCCGTTTACGAACAAAACGAGCAAAAGTTTCCTGTTAGTTATGATAAACTTTGTGGCGACCGAGCACGGGGCCTTCATGTTGATTGTTTGAGTTTTGTTCGGTAGGGGTTGAATTAAACGTCCATATTCTGTTCAGACCTTAGCGACAACCGTCTGGTTAACAAATAAATGCACACAAAACCTGAGCAAATAAACTGACAACAGTAAACTTGTATAGAATGTGAGTAAATATTGAGCTGTGAATTGGAGCAGGTGATGGTAAAACGGAAGAAAACGTCATTGGGATAGGGATTTCCACCGTTTCTTTCACGTCCAGATGCCATAGTGGTAATTCGACTGCTCATTTTGACAAAAGCTTGAATATGTTACGTAGAGAAGTCTAAAACTGGACTGTGTGTAATTGTATAACAAATCCAGGGTCGAAGTCCGGCCGTACCGCTTTGTTTTCTGTTTTTTGTGAAATAAAGACTGCGTATTAACGAGTTACTTCGCCGTAAAGGACAGTCCCAGCAGATGCCAAACTTCGGAAAACTTCATTGTACTGGAGTATAGCTAGTTGGAGTATGAATGATGAACAACCTCAGCAAATTATCCGGTGTCAGAAACTTTGAATTATGGGCTCCAAGTCTTGTATCTAAACCATTACTGGGAGGCTGAAATAACCATTTCTTAAACTGTTTCTCCAAAACATACTTTTTAATTCCACCGGAATTTCCCAATGTAAAACTTCCAGAAGTGTTTTCTGGGTACTTCTTCAACGCACATGTAATAACCTGCAAATACGTACCTAAGGGAACTGGCCATCTTCATTCTGTTTGGACATTATGTTGGCTTGATTAATATCAAGCTCAGAGCTTCTGTTGAACAAGCAACCAACAAAACTGTGTTTGTTCACAAGATGACTCGAATTTTCTGGTTGAAATGGAACCGGAGCATTAGCTTATGTGCTTTGGTCCATTTTGTTTAGTTGGACGGAGGACACTAGTCGAAGACAAGCGGGTGAAGGTACTCTAAAAAACGTGCAAAGGCCATTTCAGGACGTAACATTTTATTTTGATAGTCCTTGGGATGAATGACAGCGCTTGAATGTAAAAATGTTTCTGCTGTGTGACGTTTAATTTTGAGAAGGGAGATGAAGGAGGAAATTTTTCGACAACTTTGCATGCGGATGACAGATATTCAATTTTCTTTGGGGCTTTCCAGCAGCTTTTGTCGAAGACTTTTTAACTAACCTAGGATAGATGTTCCAGATATTCAGTAATCTCACACAGATCCCAGCGGTATTTTGCAACCGCAATAACGTGTTATTTTTCAACACTGGTCATTAACTTCCTTCGTCTTGGTAATTAATACAGATTAATGTTTGTTGCACTACATTTTTGATACGATATTCGAAATATCGCTGCACGTTATCTAAACGGAACACGGTACTCTAATGGTTACTGAAAAATCTTTAGCCACCCGCGACCAGTTTCACCTTTCTCAAGACTCAATGGATGGGGGCAGTCCCACGGCTTTTGTCAGTTTTGTGTTCTTATTGAACCCAAATTGTGTGAAAGTCACTATATACACTGATGCGCAAACCAAGTTGGTTTTAGCGGGGGACAAGCGAATCCCCAGTGAATCTTCAACATAATATGCTACACAGTATTCGGGATTTTGAAGTATACTCCTAGAATATGTCAACCTTGGGCTGGCATGGAGTGTGAAGCAACATGGTGGGTAGTGTATTCCTCCGTATCTAGCTTAGAGCACCAACTGAAACATGAGATGATCTTTGTGCAGTACATTCAGTTTAGGAATACTATAGATGATGGATTCATCTGGGATTGATTACCCTCAGGTTCGAATAAAAAACTCTGAAAAGTCGGTTAATTTTATAAAATTCTGGTTCCAGTAGAACACAAGGTTGACGGTGAGAACTTAGAGGATTGTGCCCATCACATGATATCTAAGAAGGGCGAAACCGGTTGTGGGGCATAGCAGAGATTTCAGTAAACTCGTGAGTACTGTAGCCCGTCAGAAATACACGACTCGGACTCTCGAACTTCTGGTTCAAACAGCGAACTGTATTATCTCTTTTATGGTTTAAAAACAACGTTGACTGCCGTTTTAGGCAGATAACCATAATATGGAACGACCGTTAAAATATTTTTTGGCACCCGTCCTGTTATACTATGCAGGGAGAGCTACCGGGCGACGATATTACTGTAGTTCGTGCAAGCCAAGCCATAAGGGACGTGATTACCTAAACATTAAATTGTAAAGTAATTTTCTGAAATCCTCATAGTTGTCAGCGTGAACTTTAGTCAACTAAATAGACTTTGATTCCTTCCCATATTGTCTCAACCGTCTTGGCATTTGGTAACCCATTCACGGCAGACAGCTGGTTGAAATCTGAGGATAGAATACCACGGATTCTGAAACTAGCTGGCTGGATTTCATTTATTTAGCATATAATATGACCAAAATATGGTTAGTCACTCAGTGTGACCACTTGAATCTCCAGACACAGGACGTCGAATAGGAATTCAAACCTTCATGAAAGAAACTACGCATAAGGTCATTAAAAACGCTTGGACAACAAACTTACGAACAGTTTACTTCATGAAAATATACTACGTTATCACGAATATCGGTCCAGCTGAAACTTGGGGCGGCCCGTTGTAGCACACTTAATTGATGAATATCAATAATACGAGATTCTGCTGGGTAACAGGTGAGTTTCAGGTGAAAACCAAAACGGTATGCAAATAAGTCTGTTTTTCGAACTGAGACTGTTTGGTGTAGCATTAAAACGTACATCCGCGATGGTGATATATCAACTGACTTTCAACGAAGAAAACCTCGACGGTCCACCAGTTGAGATAAATGAAACCTAGTAATTGGTGCTTTGTTCTTTGTGGGGTCAATAGAGACCGGAAATCATACTCAATCTTCCATCGTTTGATATTTTTTGAGTCCTTCGGACTGGGTTATGGTCCAGAAGCCTTGTGACAAATGAAAATTTGTGAAACGTATGCTGTTCTTGATAAATCTGCGTTTTGGAGAAATCCAACGTGTATCTAACAGCAGTGGTGGGGCAACATAACACCCGGCTACCGAGTAAGTTCAACTGTTGCGCCGTCGACCCTACATAGGATCAGCGAAGAAAATCATGCGGGCAATTACCAGCAGTTCAAAGTTCTGTGGCACAAACTGGTCCCTAAACTAACCACTCACATTACTATGATGACGTGGGACGGATAACTGTATCAACCGGATCGAACGTCATCACAAGAAACCACCTCGTTTCAATGAACACATGGGTAAATTTTCGGTGCCCGATCAGCAACACTGTTCTCCAGACGTTTTCGGATAATAGTGGCTACCAGCTATCTGACCTTCATTTTGCCGCCCATTTCACACTGCCACAGTACAGTTCTGCTCAACGCATAACGTGTAATCCAGCAAGCTAAATTCTGTCGACAGATATCGGTTTTTCAAAAGGTGTACCCCTTAAAAATGACACAAGTTACGTCTCCAAAACATAAGCAGAACTCAAGCCTAGGCTCATTGGCTCAGCCACTTTTCGGCAACCTTTCTGTTTTCCGATCAAACTGGTGCAGTGGTTGGCGGTATACTTGATGTTTCAAGAAGCGCTAATAGGTTGCAAGACGAAGTGCTGCACCTAATCGCAGCTATTTTCATCATAACATAAAAGACCACGGAATCTTAGTCACACGTTTTTAAATCGGAACATCCTAAGCTTGTTTTTGTGCGCATAGCCTCACAATGCCATCTTTGAAGCTCGAGGTTTCAAATGATGGAAGCCCAATCTAGGTGATTTTACATCCATCTAAAACAAAAATAGAAGTATTCACGATGTGGGCTTTTGAAGGAGTGTTAAAGGCCTAGAAAACATAGTAAATTGGGAAACATCACAAGCTATTCGTTATTTTCGTAGTGTTATTTATCTGTGCGACTACCATCCTAACATATTAAAATGTGCTCTTAGTGTGTCTCGTTAGTGCATTTTACTTTTAACTGAGTGCTATTGTTTGCGAACACCGCTGGTTATCTGGGCACTAATCATCTGTGACAAAATTCCGTCAAGTTTAAGAAGAGCCAGAATTTTGATAGTAGACAAAATCCACCGTAAAAATGTTAACTAGTTCGACACCGTCGTGGTGTCGAAGCGCAGCAGATTTTCATCTATCGGATGAATAATCTACACAAAGTTACACACAACTTGTAACTTGTCTTTTGAGGGAGTATGGTAAATAACTTCCATCTTGGGCACAACTAGCTGTCACAATTGTATCTTTTTGTCAAAACAGGTTGGCTAGTCTTAGCTGCTTTGGGGGGGGGGAAGAAAAGCAACAGTCGAGGCAGTATGCAGGACATCCATTTTGTTATTTTCTCCTCCAACACTCCGGGTTACCACACAAGTGAAAACAAAGATATTACGCCTGAGCAACTGGACAGTATTGAGTCCAAAATATAATTTATCGTCTAAATACCACCACACCTACCAGGATACTTATTTATGTATCTGTATGTTAGCACACAGCCACAGTGAAGCACATGAGCGAGTCGAATCCAACTGAAAGGCAGCCGGGCGAAAACGAGTTTTGTGTGTGGAAGCCAAAAGAGCACGTCGAGTCAGAGTCAGACGCTGACGTAGTAGGGACGCAGGAGTATGGGAATTTGTCTCGTAAATACGTGCCACTCACACTTTGACAACATGTTTGACAATATATTTAACAATATGTTTTTGATGGTCTAAAGGTTCGAAAAAAAGGAAACAATGTAGCGAAATGTTTCGTGGGGCGGTTGTGTAGTCACGTTTTACGCCTTCAGACGTGCTTAACTTCCATGACGGTAAAAATATTACACTGATACCGAGATAGTTGTTTGTCTGCGGAAGCAAAGTGAATTCACTATGTCCGTCCATACTTGCCGACTAAGTCGTTACCCCTAACCATTCTAATTGTAAAATTTTCTGTTTTTATTCGTATCTGTCCGCTTATAGAACACATCAATGCGTTTGAAACAGGCTTCTTAACAGAAGTCTTGTTCTATAAACCGATCTGTGATGAAAAGCCAAAAAATCCAGTAGTCATCAGCTATGCGCATCTAATGAAACCCCAGAGAGTCACGAAACCGCGCCTTCGCGGTTGGTAGTTTAAAGACCTAATCGTTTTGCCATGAGCAGTTGATCAGCAGTATGTTTAACTCGCAGAATATTGCGTCGCTCATCCATCACTCACGGCATCCACATCACGTATTAACATGTGTCGACCAACTCCTCGAGCAACAACTTCTCATTTAAAAGTTTCACAAATCGGAGGATTTTGTTAGGGCTGAAACTCACAATGGCACTTCAGAGACAGCAGTTTCATGAGGAAGCAAATCCCTGTCAGTTGTTAGAACGTCCCGCTTCCGAAACTATGCAAATGCTAGACTGTCACGATTCCTAGTAGACAAAGGTCAAAAAACAAACAGTCTTACTACCAACGCCTTGGGTTCTCAAAAGTCTGCTGAGCGATGTAAATTTAGTCTTCCTTGACCTAAAGTAAAACAGCTGACTTAAACGGGCCACAGTGGAAATCTTTATACTACTGCAAACTTTGATGGTCACACATTTAATTTGGTATCAGTGACCAGACGGGTTCATTGTATTTTGCTCGTTAAGAATATTTTACTTCACAGTCTTGTCTCAACATGGCATCACCATGCTAACCGTTTCTTGGCTGTTGAGTTTGGCTTGGGATTTGACTTTGTCCTCACCACATATTTTTGTTTCTGTCACGCCTTAAAGGATGCCGTAGTGCTTGCGAAAGTCAATCAGAGGCAAGTGTTGATCAATCCTATATCTCCGTTGTAATCAGAAACAAAACAAAACGCGTTCTAAGAAGGCTGGTGCCATTTCAGTACATCGTCTCTGGTTTGATACAACTATGAAATTAAGCTCACTAATTTCTGCTGCAATTTTCTGGAGTGCCGATCCTCACGTAATTCCCTCAGGCATAAGATCACCTCCTAGAGTGATCTAAGTCTTGCTATTAAGTGTGATTTGTCTTAGTTCCGGGAGACCGTCCTATTGGTGAAGGTGCATACAGTGCTTTTAATTAGTGTTTTTACATGGTACTGAGAAAGTATTTAGTGCCTTTTCCAGTTTCTCCTCGTTCGCGGAACAGAAATAAAAATAGTTGGAGCAATCTTTTAGATTTGAAGAAGAACGGAACACAGAAAGCAAGAGCACTAGGTATCTTGGAAACAAGGCTCCCCGATCGACTTCGTTAAACTACATGACCGTTTCAGTGCACCGTTTTCCAGTATTCTTAGAATTCTATTCAACGCGTCATACTGTAAAATTGAAGCTAAATTTTTATCAAAGCTAAAGTTCCGCCTGCCTTTTTGCACTTCCAGGTAAAGGATGACAAGACTATTCTCAAATGAACAACGTGCGTGCAAGATTATTTCCAGAGCACCGGGTTTGAAAAGTCTTCATGTTAACCTTTTGTCTAATTTTCATAATGGTTAGATTGACTGATGTGCCTTCATTAGACGTGCTTTTTAACTGGTGGATCATTTTTGAGTCTACGTTCCAGCAAGTCGTCTCTTCTTCTGACTAACTGCCTGTTTGTTGCAGTTGTCCTGAATTTGCAGATAAATACGCTGCTGCTGAAATATTTTGAGTTTACAGGGAACAATAGCGGTTTTTGAAGGCCCAATCCAAGTACAGGCTGCTTGGATTTTGGCAAGTTGTGGATTTAAAACTGTGTATTGGGTGAAAAGTTCAATCTGTCAATAGCATGTCGCAAAATGAATTCCACCTGTGTCTCTTTTTTGTTCTGTTCTGTGACAAGAGATGCGTGATAGAGGCCGGCCTCTTCTTGTTGGCATTGATTTTTCAGTGACTTGTCAGTACCTGACCATATTCCGAGATTATGTAAGAAATGGCCAACAACCTGTTCCAAACATGTATTCTGCGACTTATTTAACGTGTTTGGGGAATTTAGGTGTCGGAGACAAATTAGAACCTCCAGCCAAGGCTTTAAATACATTTTTGAGCACAAAAATTTATCTCACACGCCGTAGGAGCCACCAAAAAAAGAAAAAAAACTAGTGGAGACGAACAGCACAAAAGGAATAATTGATAAAACCCATAAAGAAAATAACGGAACCATTTTAAGAAGGACAAAAAGACATTTTTCAAATGATCTTTACTTCGTAGAAGTGGAGGTGCTAATTTGTTGCCGGCAATGCTATGGGGCTATACATCGCCATACATATCTTTCTGTCGTTCCGTGAACCTTTTCATTGAATGTTGAGCAAAGTAAGCATTGGAACAAACCATCGGAGGTCTCGTTATCTGCCAAGTATCATCATTCAAACCATGAATTACCTATGAGGTGACACAACATCATGCTCAATTCCATTTTTCGTAGACCACTAAGTGCTACGTTCCGACTCTCGACCTGACATTGGATGTTCTGTTAGATTAATGAGAGTTGGCAAAAACTGCTATTGCCTAAGTTGAGGATCCGTACGTTCGTTCGTCGGTTTTCGCTGAAACTTCCAATCAACCCGCCAAAAGGTTCAGCAAGTAACACATAACCCGGTTAGCAAGTTTTCCATATCAAATCTCATCTTTTAACCATCAGATTGCATTTTATGTGTCAGATATTTGCCGGTTGATTTCATGTAGTTTCCTTTAGAGCCTCTCCAACAGCCACATTAACTCGAAGATTCCCTGTAATAAAAAATCAAGTTTGAAATTTAATCCGTTTTAGCAGTTCTCATTGAGTCTACCATCGACTCCTCAATTTCTCACCTTTATTGTCATTCTCTGGTATATCCAACCAGGATGCTCCTAACTTGACTAGTTTCATACTTCACTTTTTCATTTGGCTGGAGAGAATGAACAAAAGGTTTTTCTCCTAGATCAACTCTTATGGTTTTATCGATCTTTTTGGCCTTTTGGTTGCACTCCATCATCCTTTCTGGTCACATTAAAGATGGACAAACTTAGGCTAAGGTGTAGGGACTACATGACGCTCTACGGCATGATAACCCATAGTTCTTATCAACGATAAGCTGTTATATTCTCAGGATGTGTCAAACTGTCACTCTAAAGAACCAAAAATTGATCCCGGTACTGATTTATTTTTTTTGCAGTGAAAACTATCCGTGGCTCTCAACACGTCTTTTCAGTGCGATGACCTGACCAACGATGCTATTAAATGTAGACGGCGCTTATTGGAAGTGGGACATTTCTTGTGTAGTCTCGTTAATCAATTTTGCAAAACTTGTGGTCTAAAAACTTATGTGACAAGGTAACGTTTCGAGTATATATTTGTGTTTGCGCCAAAAATTTACTCAAGCTGATGTTTCCAGTACACCTCGAATCTTAAATTCCGGTTAAAATAGGTGTTTATTCTGTCGCTCTCAAAAAGTCAAATGGAAAGCAAACACCAAATTATATGAGGGAAAGATCAATCCATTTCTGCCTTCCTAATCCAGTTCCATTATATTCATAAAACCCCCTATTACCGCTCTAGTGGAGAGACAGAGAAGAGGCTGGGGAGTGAGCGGATGGGTTATGATAAATTGCCCACATCCCATCGCCGTGTTTGCTGACCGACAACCACACACAGATAGCATTTCGTTCCCTAGCCAACTTGATACAAATTCTGTCTCCACCAGAAGGTTTTGGACGTAGACACATTTATGTACCTGCTGTGTGCGTGACAAGTGAACGTGAGATACCAGCCACAGGCTGCAGCGCGAACGATTTCGGTTCTAATCCCCGCGCCATCAGTCCGTGGGGTGCATACGTGCATATATGAAAAACGCATTTACAGATACATACAAAGTCCCTACATACGTACACAGTATTTGCCGCGTATAGCATGCTAAGCATCTAGTTGCCCGGGTTAGGCAGAAGGTGGAAGCAGGCATTATCCGATACACCCACACAGAGAATACACTAGTCAATCGTGGATGACTTTTTGCAGAAAAATACCTTAACCAATCCCATATGTCCGGAATGTGATAAAATAAAGATATTCATCCAGCATATATACTGTGATGTGCCAGTGAATACTGAACGGTAATCAACCCTCGATGGTAAGTCATGGGCATTTTTCACCAGTGTTCGCATTCCTGTTGAGTAGCTTGGAACCATTCTCAAAGAAGTAACTACCCAGACAAATTAAATCGGAATAAGTAGTAGAATATGCGTTATTTTATGCTATAAACTGTCCAGCTGGGACCTATATGCACATTGAACCAGCAGGATGAACCTGCTGAGTGGTTCGCCCCTACAGCGCACGAGTCGGCTCGCTATAGTCTGCTAGTCGAATTAACCCGTCCGAAAAGCTCAGAAGTATTTCTAAGTGCCTCGCCTTTTTTGGGGATCCCAAGTAGTGCAAATCTCACGTTGATTTTAAACATGTTGCTGAACCTGCTGTGGACAGCACCAAACAGCTCGCAGAAGAGTAAAAAATTCACAAGGCCAACTGTTTAATGGTAGCATCACAATATTCTAAGAGTAAAAAGTGTTTTTGGGTGGGCATTCAAAAGACATGTAAGTCAGAGAAGCCCTGTCGAGACAAAACCTACTTATTCGCCTCTTACAATATTCACTCCCACTCAAATGTAAGTGTTTACTCAAAATTTTCTCTAGGTAGCTTTATAGATCACATAACTGACCTGCTCGACCGTGTCCTATTTTCATGCACTAAAAAGCGCTCTTAGGTCAGCGATACTCATCCGAGCACTTACACGTCTAGGGACGCAGCGATTTAGCGAGATTCATCGGGTAATTAGAGAGAAGTTTGACAGATCAGATCGTTCAGTTGGCGGTCAGTTTTGTGGTGAACGTTTCACTGCCAATGAATTCGACTTCATCAGTGAGTTGTTGTGAAACGAGGTGGGCATGCGCTTTAGTGGTTGTGCTTGGAATGGTGGTGTGCGCGCCCCTAGTAGTAATGATACCAAGCTCAGTGAACAAGCAAACCACCAATCCAATGGGCAAGTTTATGCTACTTGAAATTCGACTTATATTTTGTAGAAAATACGACCGTCCAAGGAACAGTAAAGTAGGTCAGAATGACAGGCAGGATAATACTATAGAGTATCGAAATACACTCATTTGCAAAAAATTTGGTTTTGCGGGAGACTCATCTGAAACCGTTCGTGGTGTTTTTCAGCAAATGAGTGTATTTCGCTAATTTCGTGCAATTTGAATTCAAGTAGAACATCAGGTTGACGAAAACTCGGGCACTGCGCCTACCTGACGAGCCCCAAGAAAGGTGAAACCGGTCGTGGGCTGTTGAAGAATTTTCAGCAACGATGAATAGTGTATTACGTCTATTATGGATTGCATTAGATTAGAAGAGAGGTAGTCCCTTCGATACGTAAAGATGCAACCTTTATGCCATAGCCTTCGTTTTTTGTTTTCAGTCCTTTTCAAATACTTCGGCTCTGTAAAGGGTCAAGTAAATTATCAAAAGTCCTAATGCGAAAGAGTCTCATTTCAAGTCTGAAAATATTTTGGACAGCAAATTAGGCCACTCGGAGTTATCCAAAGACGGGATTCTTCTGTGGACAGAATAACCATAACTTGCTTATCTTGCTGTTTGCTGTGATCTTTGATAAAACTCACGCAAAATTTATGAAAACATCTAGAGATTTCACGGTAATGCCTTGATGACTTTGCGTGATCTTTCAACATGCGCTAACGATGCTATTTGTTTGAGGTGGGTCTCAGGTTTTTGGCCCCAAAATCGCGTCCTTCGTGGTCAGCTTTCTCCACTTGAAGGCAATGTGCCTGAAGTTATCATAGACACCTGAATATTTCCTTTATGCCTTCTCTCAGTGTTTCCCTCAGTGTAGTTTTCAGACCGGCCTTCATGTCACCCCTTGCTCATTTCGCATCCGTTTTCGGAATGTTGGTTTTAATGTAAAAAAACTGACCAGGCCTATGAGTGAGAGAAAGGGGCTTAATAGCGTTAGAAGCTATATCATTTATTAGCTTCAGTGTGTTTCAGGGCTGACGGAGCCTTTGCGAAAGATGGATGCCACTAGATGGTCTACCAGTTGTCTTCCTGCGGAATTCCACAAAGTTCAGTTCCACACTGGAGTAACTGCGCAACGATTCGGACCTACCAGTAGTAATGATATACACAATAAACCCACCTGAATTACTATGGTCCCCTAAAATAACTAAATGGCTGAAAAATATAAATTCTAAATTTTGCAGTGCTTTTCTCATGAATAACTTTACTCACAACCCTGTAAGCGAAGGGGTTGTCTGGCGTAATAATCCAGGTTCATACACGAATGTGGTCAATTTTATATCGTTAGTGTCCACTAATGAACAAATAATTGTCCGGCGGATAGAGACCCTAGAAATTATATATTTGATAAAAGATTGTTCTAAGTAGTTTTCGACCATTCAACTCATTTCTAATTCGAGATTCGCAACAAGAATTTCGGTTAACGTTCCGTTTTGTTGGACGTGGAACATCTTTGTTCTAATTAAGGGAAAATGATGAGACTTTTGCTGCAGATTTGAGCATCAAACAACTCCAACTTGCTGAAGACGATTGTCCCTTTTTTCAGGCCTTTTTGAGGCTTTCAAATGATATTACCATAAGTTTAATGTAACCGCAAAAATATGCAGAAAACATCATATTATTTTCTGTGCACATCAAAAGGAAAAATAACCATCTGTGGCCAGGTTTCCGTAATAGCTCACAATAACTGAACTCTTTCCAGGAATATTTAAAGGTGAATGTTAGAGAAGACACATCAGCTGGTGGGTGTCAGTGCACTTCATTACCTATCATGTTCATTGTGTTTGTTTCCGAACAGTTTTTCGTAAAGTTAACATTTTTCGGTTTCGGTGTTTGTTGCGCAGATACGCAGATGAATATGTGAATGGCCTATTTATCAAACTGATCATTAAAACCATTGGTCAGACATCTTAACTAATGTTCGGAAAACGTTATCAGATAGAGAGATAATGACTGCTCATAGTGTGTAAGCGAGTTTCAACGCTCCGCTGATTCCAGAATCGGAGCGAATCTTAGGCCTGTTATTCTGTAAAGTCACAAGAGATAAATTATTGGGTGATTCTGCTAAACGTTTGATAGTCATGGCGTTCCCAATATATACATATATAGATAAATTATTAGGGTCATTCCTAAGCCGGATAACCTGTGGTTAATTCATTGACATCATTGAAACGAACGAGAATCAACATGTTTTCTTGTGTTTACCGCCAGAATTGAAGTAGGATGGTTGGTATCGACCATAAGATAACGTTACCAGAGGGTTGAGCTACCGATCCCCCAATCAGGCGTTACCCGATTGGTTTTGGGTTGGTTGAAATCTAACGTCAAAAAACGAGGTGAACGATGACCTCAGGAACCTAGTCTTTGCTTAGCCATTCAACGATGGCACGCAAGAATTACACTACGTATTAACTGAGAAGATTTGGGGTCATGTTGACAACTCTGTTCCACAGAGCAATGGGATACTAACCGTATACTCGGAGCAATCGTTGATGTAATAAACTTAATAACATTGTCTAATGAATGCCTCACTGGTTAGTAATACAGTGATCTCCTCGTTCCTTAAGAAGGACCCCTATAAGCTATCTTTCCGCAAAAGCACTTTCAACTGGGCTCGACTCTTCAAAGCCGTTAGAAGGGAGAGTCTAATTCTCATTACTGTAGCTGGAAATTAGGGGTTTCGTTTGTATCATCGCTTGATATCACACTACATTTAAAAATTCCTCCGAAGAGGGGAGATATTGCCAGTATCGAAACTTGAATTTAAGCAATCGCGAATTGTCGCTTCAAGTCTGTCTAACTGTTTGGTGACTTATGGCATCTAATTTGCCATTACTCACACGCGTAATACAGCCATGGAAATTTTGCTCCGTCAGCTCTCTAAACAGTATGAGATTATGGTCGCTGGCTTGTTCGCTGAGCTGGGCAATTTGGTTGCAAACGTTTCATCACCGATCGAGGTGACATCATCAGTGCGTAATTGTGCTTAGCGGTGGGTTAGTGGTTGTGGTTGGTTGGCACAACCATTAATCCACCGCTACGCACAACTACGCACTGATGATGTCACCTCGATTAGTGATGAAACGTTTGCAACCAAATTGCCCAGCTCAGCGAACAAGCCAACGATCATCTACGCTACCTGAGCTACCGACATTCTCCTCTATAGAAAAGTATGAGAGTAGTCGAAGCCAATACTTCAGCTTTCCAGGCTTGGCTTAAGGCGGTCGCACAGCGAGATTTTGGTTGTTCGTGGGTTCAAACACCATTTTGCAATTCACTCCAAAAGGTCGCTTCGGGGGGCACTTACCTGCGAGTAATTTTACTTGGCCTATACAGTGTAACTTTGTCAATTATGGTTTATTCGATTCCGTTGAGCTTGGCTCATTTAAGGACTTCTACTTTTGGGATTTCATCCGAACCTCAAACCCAACTTATTTTATTGTGAACCCCTATTGACAGTAACTTCGTCTCAAGACGAAGAGGATCCATTGTACCTTGAATAGCACAAATGCATAATCCTTGTGGCAGCAAGCACCATTTACTTTGTTTGGTGTGAGAAATGTCTTCAGACCTTCTTGTTTGGTGAAGGTATATTTCAACAAACCTCCATGACCAATCGGTGGATGCCTCAAGTTGTGATAAGCGTCCTCCAGGATTTGGAGCACGTACTAATGATGACAGTTTTCATAATCGCACAGAACCTCAGTAGCGCCGGTCCAATCCCGAAAGTTCCAGTTGGTCCTTTCAATGTTTTTTCTTCAGACTGGTTCGGAGTTTGAAGTCCGTTGACCAAATGGGGGTGAGGATAGTTGAGAGTGCTCTTTGAATTCTCACCGTTAAGCCCCTATGCAAAGTATAGCGTAAACAAAAACCCAGTAAAATTGGCAAGATTCTTGCTGACAATCGCAGCCGGATGGTGATTATCCTCGCATTGATGCGGCACTGTCCTTCTACCATTTTTCCACTCTTCTTACTGATCCCCGAAAATCCGTATCCTGTAAAGTTGGTGAGCGACGTGGCCTAAATTTAGCTTCCTGTTGTCATCCTTTAATGGCCATCTAAATTTCGCCCAAAGTAGCTAGGTCACTGAGGCGACGTTTTATGTCCCACGCTAAATGGACGCCACCCACCTCGAAGCCAGGAGCAATTCTAGCGTTTTAGTTTCCATGTCTTCAAGCCTTTTATGGTTGCTAACTGGTGTTACCTTTGAATCTACAGTGTCTTCTGATTCTTCCTGGTCATTTTTCCCCAACTAGCCTATTCTCCTATCCTCTGACGATTCTGCGGAATCAAGTGACTGGAGATTCTGATCCGCTTGGTAGTGGGGGCCTGTCCGTAAACATCGGCAATGTAGCCCGACTGTCCTACCTCTAATTCTACTGCACGTGCTGGGTGCGTTTTGAGCCTCGACGAACTCCTGGCTTTTGAAATTATCTCGACCATATTCCGTAATACCGCGGCGGTTACGGTCAACGGTTTAGCGATCGAGGTGTGCAGAGTTTAGAACAACTTTTATTGACCCGTCTTTCCTCTACGAAGGCAACATCGTTGCTTTCTTAAATAGATGGCAGTTAGTCGCTGGAAACAACACCTTACTGGCCTTGCACTCCCGTCGTGGCAAACAGTATGAACTACTCCCAGATGGTTTCCTATTACAAGTGCTGGTTGCACGGAGACACGCTGCTTTTCGTTCCTGGCATGTTGAAACCTTGGAGAACGAGGTCCCAGCTACTAGTGTTCACGGGAGGATTGAGAAACTGTAGGTGAATTGTCGTGAAAGCTTCTGATAGTGAATATAGGTACGGAAAGTGCACTACAAACGTAGTTCATTTGCACAATCACTCATGTTATCAGTTGGCCACGTAGCGGCCTGTTTTGATCTCTTATTAATCCCATGCATTGTTTGAGAATACTGTATCAAACAAACTGAACACGTATGACCAGACGCCCCTATTGCAGTCCAAACTATCATGATGTAGATCATTTCTTCATTGCGCCATTCATTTTTATTTAACGCTAATGTCTTCTCTCCGGTTGGTTTTAGTCATTACAAAACCGCAAGACGAAATACTGATATGCTCAAACAAAAGTTCGATTTTGATGAAGCCAAACACTTAGTCCGCAATAATGCTCTGATGAAATCCCGCCTTATCTCAGCCACAAAATAGAGCAGTGACAACCGGAACCGTTTCTGGCAATACCACATTGGTATCTATAAACGGAAGACTCGTTCCATAGTAAGAATATTTCAGGGATGGTCAGGTTTATTTCACAAGTAAAAGGATACCTCTCTGCAATTTACTTGTGTCTAAAAATCAAGGTTTCGAAGAAAATCACCAGAAGAGGAACCATTACGACAGAAACTCTAAAAGCCGCTCCATCAAACAATGGCTTCGTGTGGAGTAACTCAATAGTGGGTGGTCTTCAGGAAGGGTCGAAAAGCTCTGTGCAACTTCGTGTCCCTTAATTTTCTAGGAGATCACTCCTGCCCTATTGCTGCTTAATTTCTGCCATTACTGGTTAGACGCCTGGGTCCAGACTCTGTATCCTATGAATAAAAAGTACGGCAAACATCTTGAAGACAAGTGCAAGACCTAGTCATGATTTAATCAGACAATTTTGAATCCAAAACAGGTACAATCAAAAATGTAAAGAAGGTTTTTGGTAATAGAAATGAGAGGTAAGTCAGTTCATTCAACCTGCGCTTAAAGAATCGAGTCCAGATGTTTATCCATGGTCCCCTAACGCAAACAATGTGTGTGAGACATGCCTGGTAAGAACGTGGACGTCGTAAAAGTTTCCCTTGTAGGGATGTGCCTGTAAAATGTTATAGGCGATTTGCCGGTAGTCGAACGTGACATAAAATGAACAAACGGCTTTAGGAAGTGATTGGAGTACGCCTGAGAGCCTAGAGACCGAAATATGATTCAACGCACATAAGGAAGAGTTTAGGGGCTATAATGTGTCTATTCAACATCAGCCTTGAGGTGATTACAGAACCACATGAAATCACTGCCACATGTGCGCCGATGATAAGCATTACGTTCGGTAACAATAAAAAAGCATTGCTGTTGGACAGCGAAAGTCTTTGGAAAATCCCACGGTCTTTCCAACTGTCATAAAAGTTTTGCCTAAAGATTAGAGGGTTGTAAAAAAATACACCAGTCGCCGAAAAGAATGAGCGAAGTTGAACAATCTGGATTTGTTTTATCGCAATCCCACTGAATGCAAACTCTGAGGTCTTTAATATGCCCTTGGGAAGGGATAGAAATCCCGCTATTTCTTGGTAAAAGGGATTCTTTTCGTTCACACCAGACATATTTCCAGGAGCTAAATGAAGGAAAGAGATGCTGAGGCAATTATTTCTCTAATTCTTTGAGACCAAAATTTTAAANACCTGAGCTACCGACATTCTCCTCTATAGAAAAGTATGAGAGTAGTCGAAGCCAATACTTCAGCTTTCCAGGCTTGGCTTAAGGCGGTCGCACAGCGAGATTTTGGTTGTTCGTGGGTTCAAACACCATTTTGCAATTCACTCCAAAAGGTCGCTTCGGGGGGCACTTACCTGCGAGTAATTTTACTTGGCCTATACAGTGTAACTTTGTCAATTATGGTTTATTCGATTCCGTTGAGCTTGGCTCATTTAAGGACTTCTACTTTTGGGATTTCATCCGAACCTCAAACCCAACTTATTTTATTGTGAACCCCTATTGACAGTAACTTCGTCTCAAGACGAAGAGGATCCATTGTACCTTGAATAGCACAAATGCATAATCCTTGTGGCAGCAAGCACCATTTACTTTGTTTGGTGTGAGAAATGTCTTCAGACCTTCTTGTTTGGTGAAGGTATATTTCAACAAACCTCCATGACCAATCGGTGGATGCCTCAAGTTGTGATAAGCGTCCTCCAGGATTTGGAGCACGTACTAATGATGACAGTTTTCATAATCGCACAGAACCTCAGTAGCGCCGGTCCAATCCCGAAAGTTCCAGTTGGTCCTTTCAATGTTTTTTCTTCAGACTGGTTCGGAGTTTGAAGTCCGTTGACCAAATGGGGGTGAGGATAGTTGAGAGTGCTCTTTGAATTCTCACCGTTAAGCCCCTATGCAAAGTATAGCGTAAACAAAAACCCAGTAAAATTGGCAAGGTTCTTGCTGACAATCGCAGCCGGATGGTGATTATCCTCGCATTGATGCGGCACAGTCCTTCTACCATTTTTCCACTCTTCTTACTGATCCCCGAAAATCCGTATCCTGTAAAGTTGGTGAGCGACGTGGCCTAAATTTAGCTTCCTGTTGTCATCCTTTAATGGCCATCTAAATTTCGCCCAAAGTAGCTAGGTCACTGAGGCGACGTTTTATGTCCCACGCTAAATGGACGCCACCCACCTCGAAGCCAGGAGCGATTCTAGCGTTTTAGTTTCCATGTCTTCAAGCCTTTTATGGTTGCTAACTGGTGTTACCTTTGAATCTACAGTGTCTTCTGATTCTTCCTGGTCATTTTCCCCCAACTAGCCTATTCTCCTATCCTCTGACGATTCTGCGGAATCAAGTGACTGGAGATTCTGATCCGCTTGGTAGTGGGGGCCTGTCCGTAAACATCGGCAATGTAGCCCGACTGTCCTACCTCTAATTCTACTGCACGTGCTGGGTGCGTTTTGAGCCTCGACGAACTCCTGGCTTTTGAAATTATCTCGACCATATTCCGTAATACCGCGGCGGTTACGGTCAACGGTTTAGCGATCGAGGTGTGCAGAGTTTAGAACAACTTTTATTGACCCGTCTTTCCTCTACGAAGGCAGCATCGTTGCTTTCTTAAATAGATGGCAGTTAGTCGCTGGAAACAACACCTTACTGGCCTTGCACTCCCGTCGTGGCAAACAGTATGAACTACTCCCAGATGGTTTCCTATTACAAGTGCTGGTTGCACGGAGACACGCTGCTTTTCGTTCCTGGCATGTTGAAACCTTGGAGAACGAGGTCCCAGCTACTAGTGTTCACGGGAGGATTGAGAAACTGTAGGTGAATTGTCGTGAAAGCTTCTGATAGTGAATATAGGTACGGAAAGTGCACTACAAACGTAGTTCATTTGCACAATCACTCATGTTATCAGTTGGCCACGTAGCGGCCTGTTTTGATCTCTTATTAATCCCATGCATTGTTTGAGAATACTGTATCAAACAAACTGAACACGTATGACCAGACGCCCCTATTGCAGTCCAAACTATCATGATGTAGATCATTTCTTCATTGCGCCATTCATTTTTATTTAACGCTAATGTCTTCTCTCCGGTTGGTTTTAGTCATTACAAAACCGCAAGACGAAATACTGATATGCTCAAACAAAAGTTCGATTTTGATGAAGCCAAACACTTAGTCCGCAATAATGCTCTGATGAAATCCCGCCTTATCTCAGCCACAAAATAGAGCAGTGACAACCGGAACCGTTTCTGGCAATACCACATTGGTATCTATAAACGGAAGACTCGTTCCATAGTAAGAATATTTCAGGGATGGTCAGGTTTATTTCACAAGTAAAAGGATACCTCTCTGCAATTTACTTGTGTCTAAAAATCAAGGTTTCGAAGAAAATCACCAGAAGAGGAACCATTACGACAGAAACTCTAAAAGCCGCTCCATCAAACAATGGCTTCGTGTGGAGTAACTCAATAGTGGGTGGTCTTCAGGAAGGGTCGAAAAGCTCTGTGCAACTTCGTGTCCCTTAATTTTCTAGGAGATCACTCCTGCCCTATTGCTGCTTAATTTCTGCCATTACTGGTTAGACGCCTGGGTCCAGACTCTGTATCCTATGAATAAAAAGTACGGCAAACATCTTGAAGACAAGTGCAAGACCTAGTCATGATTTAATCAGACAATTTTGAATCCAAAACAGGTACAATCAAAAATGTAAAGAAGGTTTTTGGTAATAGAAATGAGAGGTAAGTCAGTTCATTCAACCTGCGCTTAAAGAATCGAGTCCAGATGTTTATCCATGGTCCCCTAACGCAAACAATGTGTGTGAGACATGCCTGGTAAGAACGTGGACGTCGTAAAAGTTTCCCTTGTAGGGATGTGCCTGTAAAATGTTATAGGCGATTTGCCGGTAGTCGAACGTGACATAAAATGAACAAACGGCTTTAGGAAGTGATTGGAGTACGCCTGAGAGCCTAGAGACCGAAATATGATTCAACGCACATAAGGAAGAGTTTAGGGGCTATAATGTGTCTATTCAACATCAGCCTTGAGGTGATTACAGAACCACATGAAATCACTGCCACATGTGCGCCGATGATAAGCATTACGTTCGGTAACAATAAAAAAGCATTGCTGTTGGACAGCGAAAGTCTTTGGAAAATCCCACGGTCCGCTATTTCTTGGTAAAAGGGATTCTTTTCGTTCACACCAGACATATTTCCAGGAGCTAAATGAAGGAAAGAGATGCTGAGGCAATTATTTCTCTAATTCTTTGAGACCAAAATTTGAAAAAAATGATCGGATGTCGGCAATTAATGGTCGTGGTGGCAGAAATATTTGTCTGATTGTGAAATGGATTGTCCTAACCACAGTCGTGGGCAATAAATAATGACTGAACTAGTACTGTCTGGCTTCGGTTTCATAAATCAACGATTTCACTTTTTTCTTTGACATTTTTCATCCTAATGAGGAGTTTGACATCTAGAGGCAGAACTTACACTTCAGCTCCAAACTTACATTAGGAAAAGCTTCTTTTAAGAGTGAACTTATTGCAATCACGATGGTCTCCGGTGTTAGTTTCTCCGTCAGATAGGAGACTTAATCGGCCTTCGTTTAGAATCCTTATGAGCTAAGTTGAGGTTCTGGAGAGGTGCTTTATGGAGTTTCCTCCTGTTTAGAGCGAAGGCATTTGACATAAATAATAAGGACCTATCCAGTTTAACCATGGAGGCACCGTGATTTCGCGTTAAGATTTGTATGCTTATGAAGCAAATACACCAAACAGCAGATGTTATTGAATTGGTTAGAGGTGCTTATATTTTCAAAACGGCTTATTTACATATCATTGAGGGTCAGTAACCCTTTTGAAGACAGTCCTATTTGGTTCAAACTTGGAAAGTCAGAGTGGCAGTTGACAACCTTATCCGTGCGCTCAACTATGTCTAATATTTTGCTCACACTGCCTTTTTAAACAACTATCGGTGAAAATCCAAATCTAATGGAATCCGGCGCGCGTTTAATACCGTCAAAAAAGTCCCATCAAAGACCTACACTGCTGTTGCTTGTGCCACCTGTTGTCAAGCCAGGTAGAGTTTTATATTCTGTCAGAAGTAGAGCAACAAACACGCGCTGGGAAATTTTTAAATTGCTGGCTTACCAAGGAATAGCCGTTTTGAGATTGAATGCTGGCAGATTAGGGGAATAATTAAACCTTCGCGCAAAATAGCCTCAAACCAGAAGCTCACGTTTGAATTGAAGTGAATTTTAAAAACTCAGCATGCAGTGGTGCCCAACACCCAACAAAACCTTCACATCTTGCAGTGCTTGTAGTGGATCAAACTAACAGGGATGGAACTGATCAGACCAATCCATATAGCGGTGAATCAGGAATGGAAGGTTAAAAAAGAAACCTGTTTTTAAGACCAGGAAATTAATCCAAGGAACAATGAAATACACGTGAAGTAGGAGCTGTACGTACTAATGCGTCATATATGTAAAAAATAAAGTGGTGCCCTTAGACCAGGGAATTATGTGGAGTAAAATATCACCTAATCAACTGATAGACAGTGAAGAACTTTTGAGGTTTAGTTAGAGATTTTCTTCTGCTTCAGTCGCTGTATTTTGCAAAGCCAAATATCTGTGTACAGCTGCATCATCCTTGTTGGATCAGCATCAATACACGTGAAGTAGGAGCTGTACGTACTAATGCGTCATATATGTAAAAAATAAAGTGGTGCCCTTAGACCAGGGAATTATGTGGAGTAAAATATCACCTAATCAACTGATAGACAGTGAAGAACTTTTGAGGTTTAGTTAGAGATTTTCTTCTGCTTCAGTCGCTGTATTTTGCAAAGCCAAATATCTGTGTACAGCTGCATCATCCTTGTTGGGAATCATCAGCATCACACATCTTACGAAACTCCAGATAAACTGAAGCTCGTCGCCTTCGGCTTTAGTATAATTGGGTCACAAGTATTTGGTCAGTGGTTTGATCTAAGTGTACTGGAACCAGATGTAGTTTTTCAGTTTTTAGCTTACTTCACGTGATCCGGTGTGACTAGCTCCTCTGGTGACAGCTACAAGCTTTGCGTAGAATTACTTCTAAAATAATATAATCACACTGCCCATTGGGTTTGCCGCCAGAGAATTTGTCATCCGAGGGGAATGTCAACAACGGATTAAATGACGTGAACTGCATGGCTGGCGGTATTGCGTGGTGATTCCAGTGCTCGTTGGCCACCGAGAGCCAAATCTTACAGTATTTCACTGCTATTCGGCAAGTCGGGGATTCGAATACCTGGAGATGTTCATGAAGTTGGCACCTCTGGGGATCCCCAATCAGGACAGAACATCCGTGCCGTGTTTCTTGGTTTTTGCGGCACAGGCTAACTGAGCTTACCGAATGAAACCTATAAGATTGACGGAATAGTATATTGCCGTGAGCAACTATTGACGATGGTGCTTTGAATTATCTTATGAGGAATTAGATAATGAAGATACGCAAGAAAATACTGACAAGTTCAATTAAGTCCATATAAAGTAAATCTGCTCACCAGGGGAGTGAAGAGATCGTTGAACTAGAAGGAAACCTGAGAACCCGAATGTGGGCAACTGGCAAATACACATTTTTCAGCTGTTTGAGAAGGGGATAGCTTAGTAGTACATCTACAAGAAAGATAGAATGAGATGGAGGATGGAAAAGAAACAGGGGTTTTCCCCAAATGATTATTCTTTTTAGGGTTAGGGTGCACCTTTGTGGGATCTTGCACGCTACGAGGATGTAGATTTCAAGGCGCCACAGTTTTCTCAGGATAAAGTAACTTGACTGCTCTGCCGTTTGTCTCGAGTTCTTGGGCGTCAGACTGCACGACACAAGTCGGCCTTAGACTGCCGGAGTATTTTAAAAAAGATAGTTGTAAATTTGAGTGTAGCCTTCTTTCCAATTTTTCAGCAAAGGCACTCTAACTAAATTAAGTAGATCGGAAAGCGTTATGGACAGAAATCCGGGAGAACCTACTTAGAAAAAGGAAGCGTTTTTTGTATGATTACTCAGCGAAAGCAGCCTCTCCCCAAGATAAACAGTCTTGATTGCAGACTTCATAGTATTTGAGCTGCGCCAACTTGTCTTTTTTGCCATTTATCGGGGTAAATTTTAGCAAGTCTGGCGGAGGACGGGTTTCCGAGGTGGAAAATAAGATAGTCCAAATCAGCACGTGCACACAAACTGTTGTCGAAAACCTACTTTAATCCAAGTAAAAACAAACAAACAAGACCTTTTGTTCTCCTGGATGGTCTCAACATCTACTCTCGAGAATGATAATCATTGACAGAAGTTTCACTTCAACAACCCATCCACTCCAAAAAGCCAGTCCTTCTTCCCCAGAATTCACTTTAGGTGCCATAAGAACACCTTATCAACAGTAATTATGGTAGACTTGACCAGGTAACTCACTTCAAAAGAGGAGTATATATAACCCTGACATGCACGAAAAGGGGTAATGGGGTTATTCAAAAGCAATGCCGTTTAATGCCTTTATCTTCCTCGAGACGGAAGTCGAGACATCATCAAATTAATCAACTAACAAAGGCATCTCCGGTGGGCAATTTGATCGCAAACGTTTCATCACCAATCGAGGTGACATCGTCAGTGTGTTGTTAGGGACTGTAGCGGTGCGTAGCGATGGGTTGGTTGTTATGCCTCTGTAGAAAAAGCATATCTTCTGATATCAATACGGTGTTAGAATTTTGTCAAAATTGGGGATCCTAGGGGTAGCGTGTCATGCTAAACACTTCCTCCAGAAATGAGAAAACTGAATCAGTACCTTCAAACATACTTTTTATTTGCATTCGTTGAGAAGAACGTTCAGTTAACCAACAGTCTTGGAAGCCGTTAAATGTCGAATAATTCATGCAGCCATTTAAAGGCCAGTGTAAACTATTTCAAGAACTTGGACAATAAGGGTCCTTATCTTACAATATTTTGGCACGTCCTCTGTTGTATGTCTTTTACGGTACATACAGAACTTATGTGACATGTCAGCATACATGAAGAAGCTGATATATATTCAGACAGGCATACGGGTATAGGCTGGAGGTTGGATGGTCACCAAATATGGATGGGAATAGGAATTCATATATATA
>NW_008751717.1:704675-736402 GCF_000715545.1 Opisthorchis viverrini | reverse complement strand
TGCCGGAGTATTTTAAAAAAGATAGTTGTAAATTTGAGTGTAGCCTTCTTTCCAATTTTTCAGCAAAGGCACTCTAACTAAATTAAGTAGATCGGAAAGCGTTATGGACAGAAATCCGGGAGAACCTACTTAGAAAAAGGAAGCGTTTTTTGTATGATTACTCAGCGAAAGCAGCCTCTCCCCAAGATAAACAGTCTTGATTGCAGACTTCATAGTATTTGAGCTGCGCCAACTTGTCTTTTTTGCCATTTATCGGGGTAAATTTTAGCAAGTCTGGCGGAGGACGGGTTTCCGAGGTGGAAAATAAGATAGTCCAAATCAGCACGTGCACACAAACTGTTGTCGAAAACCTACTTTAATCCAAGAAAAAACAAACAAACAAGACCTTTTGTTCTCCTGGATGGTCTCAACATCTACTCTCGAGAATGATAATCATTGACAGAAGTTCACTTCAACAAACCCATCCACTCCAAAAAGCCAGTCCTTCTTCCCCAGAATTCACTTTAGGTGCCATAAGAACACCTTATCAACAGTAATTATGGTAGACTTGACCAGGTAACTCACTTCAAAAGAGGAGTATATATAACCCTGACATGCACGAAAAGGGGTAATGGGGTTATTCAAAAGCAATGCCGTTTAATGCCTTTATCTTCCTCGAGACGGAAGTCGAGACATCATCAAATTAATCAACTAACAAAGGCATCTCCGGTGGGCAATTTGATCGCAAACGTTTCATCACCAATCGAGGTGACATCGTCAGTGTGTTGTTAGGGACTGTAGCGGTGCGTAGCGATGGGTTGGTTGTTATGCCTCTGTAGAAAAAGCATATCTTCTGATATCAATACGGTGTTAGAATTTTGTCAAAATTGGGGATCCTAGGGGTAGCGTGTCATGCTAAACACTTCCTCCAGAAATGAGAAAACTGAATCAATACCTTCAAACATTTTATTTATTTGCATTCGTTGAGAAGAACGTTCAGTTAACCAACAGTCTTGGAAGCCGTTAAATGTCGAATAATTCATGCAGCCAAAGGCCAGTGCTTTTTATTTGCATTCGTTGAGAAGAACGTTCAGTTAACCAACAGTCTTGGAAGCCGTTAAATGTCGAATAATTCATGCAGCCATTTAAAGGCCAGTGTAAACTATTTCAAGAACTTGGACAATAAGGGTCCTTATCTTACAATATTTTGGCACGTCCTCTGTTGTATGTCTTTTACGGTACATACAGAACTTATGTGACATGTCAGCATACATGAAGAAGCTGATATATATTCAGACAGGCATACGGGTATAGGCTGGAGGTTGGATGGTCACCAAATATGGCAGTGCCTAACATATGTGCAAAAGTTGTGGGCACTTTTTCTCCGGGAGAAACCAACAGACCTGCCCAGTCAGTATCCTGCGTAAGGAACCGGATACCTCCGGAGTTTGCTTCGGAAAAATGGCATTCTTTGTACTAATTAGCACAAAATAACAAGCTCAGCCTGACCAGTAAAAAACAAACCATGAAGGACGAAATCGGTGTTTGGGAGGAATCATTCCGCCAGACCAGTAATGTTGTTATATAAGAGGTATTTCGACATCGTGAATATCGTACTAACTAAAACAAGCATGGCCTTTGTGTAGCACATTCGTTTAGACAGCCTTAGAAACAAGGAATTCTGATAATACCCAATATAGTCGCCGCCAGCAGCAATGGAGTTTTCATATGATGGTATACTTCCGCCTCCATACAGATTGCAGTTCAGGTAGGAAAAAAGACTGATGCATTGATTTGACGGATTCGCCTGCCTGGTATATATCCCGGAACCAGTAGTCACCGACCGTATCTCACCGACCGTATGTATATATCCCGGAACCAGTAGTCAATTATCGAAACGTTCTCATCGACCGTACCAACTTTTCTAAACTCATTTGAGTTCACGTGACCCAACACTTACCATTCAGTGCAAAGTTCATCAACTGGGTACCGCTGGGAATCGATTGAATAATGTCCATCGAATTTTCTCTGGGTGACACTTACTCCGAACTCTGATCGTTGGAATCTTGTTTCTGTGACTGTCAGGTTGAGCTGGAGTCATAGCTTTCTTTGCACTAAATGGATTGGTCATACTTGTATGTACATAATTCATTGTCCAACTAATCGAATTTAATCAGTTTGGTGCAACGAGATTTTGGACAAACTGTATGCAGAATTGTTCTTTTGCAACGAAATTCTCCTTCTCCAGAGAGCGAAAGTGCAACTCCGGTGCCATACTAATCCGTAATTATGTCACTATCACATTCTCCACATTGGTTCTTTGGCAATAAATGATGTCTCTTTGCTGTTCTAGCTCAAAGCTCTGACAAACTTCCTTTGTAAGGGAGTGTTTGACATTTTCCCGCATCGTCCGTAATCTGCAATGCATTCAGATAATCCGTTTCTGTCCATCCCTCAAACATCTGTGTGCTACCGAACTCAGGATTTTTCGGACCCTGTCGTGTATCCCAATGAATCAATGTCCAACCCTGTTGCACAAACAGATCCATATCTCTCCTTGTGGGATAGAGTTTCTCCCCAGTGCAATCAGAATCTTACCAAAATGTCCCTCATCGGAATCATTACCTCGGTCATTTTGCAACAATGTCGAAAAAATAATTTTGGTAACTTTCCATCTAGTGAGGATGCACTGGATTTGCGGACAAAGTCAGAAAGTTCAGAACTTTTGAACCACTTCTTGAACTTAGCCTCAGAGAGTCGGTTTCAAGGATACAACGTGCAGCAACGCGGCGATGAAATCAGCATGGACCTTGAACAGGGGTCGAGGGACTGGCATTGGACTCCCATTGGATCGACCAACTTAAACGCCAGAGCAACCGAGAGTTTTGATGAACTCAGTGACAAGGGAGCCGATTATGCTGTAAACAAATTTACCTCACTGCAGCACTCGTACCCTGCCAGTCAGTCTTTCGATCGAAGAAACTCAGAGCTCATGGACAGTTTGCGCAAAGCAACCACTTCGAACTTAAGCTTTCAGACGGAGAACGCATTCTTCTCGAACAAATGCCCTGTAGTTTCTTGGAATCCAAATACAGACGTTTGGAATGAAGGGTTAAAGGACGGAAAGGTAATAACCGATGTGCCTTCAAAAGCAGCAAATGTTAACCAACTGACTCCAACCAATAGCTACGTTGGCCGCTACTCGCCTCCATTGAATTTCAGCGCTTTTGCAATGGACCAAAATATGGTCTGCCCCATATGTCGAAAGTGCTTCCGTTTTGAGAAGAACCTTTTGCGTCATTTGCAAAAGACCCACGCTACTGGAACTGGGGAATCAGTTCTCAAGTGCAAATTGTGTAACTACACTACGCGGCATTATAGCAACATGTATGTCCACATCAGAACGCACACCGGTAAGTCGATGACGCTATATCTACAAATTATGCTTATTAACAATTTAATGAGATCGAATGGAGGCTTGCGATGTTTTAGACATGGATGACCAACAGACACTGCACTGTGCCCATACAACTTAACGACGGACAAAGACGATTCGTACTTTTCCTAAGAAAGTTATTGGAAACCCTTTGAGAGTTTAAGCATATCACCAAACTTGTGTTTTTCTTTCCGAATCTGAATGTTATGGTTGTACGGGGGCTATGATACTGCCAGAGTGCTCAAAAATCTTAGTCGGTATAAATGACCGTTGTGAGCTGCCAGTCCAACAACACATTGGGTCAATGTAAGTTGAAATAGACTACCTGGTAACGAATGCGCCAAATATGGGCCGGTTTTTCACGAGTTTGATACTCGGGAGCTCTAACTTTCAAGTCTCCTTCACTTACGACTTCATTCTGCGTGGACTTTTATTGCTCACAATTGTACAGGAATATAAGGTTATCAAAGCATTGGAATATTAAAATGTCTTTAAAAGATCCAATTTCACAAATGAAATACAGTTTTAAAAAGGGCACACATGTGGACACTGTAAGGTTTGGATCGCTGATGTGGATTTACAATAAATGCTTCCTCGCAGATAATGAACCTAGGAAGCGTAATGTAAGTAGGGATTTCTGCCTTACTGACTGCAGTAGTTCAGCTGTAACACAGTATTTCGTAAAAAAAAACTACACCTTTATAATCGTGGTATATTGTCAAAAGCTGGGGCAAATTACGAAAGATAGGACAAAGATGTGTGCAATAGCAGACAAAAAGCTACTTCATATGCTACCTCACCAGCCCGTAACAAAAAGAAAATCAAGAATGTAGAGGCCAAATTAATGAATTGTGCCTGAAAAGTGATGAAACTGAATTGGAAAAATATCTAGAAAAACAAACAACCTGCATTGCAAAAGTGGAAAATAATCATTGGAAATTTCGTCATGTAAGTGGAGCCAGGCTTCCTTGGAAAGTCAATAAGTGACGTCCAAGTGCTTCAACCGTATTCTGAATTATCCGAGTGGTCTCGAGCTTCTGGCTTCCTCACACTATCAGTAAACTATAAGTTGCTCACGAAGTAGAATGATTAAAAAAACAGGTGAACTTCCACGAAAATGCAGTCAACATACGACCACTGGATGTGGATTTCCTATTGGTAGGATTAGTGACGCTATACTCTGTCTAACTCTGTGTTGGCTACAGGGCTGATTGGCCGCTCTAGGACGAGCATTTAGGTGTACAAACTACTACCCTGAGTGTCACGGATGCGAGACTTCCTGCGAGACTTTGTGGGATACGCGTTCCTGAGGATTCCCAATAGGGATGAAACAGGCGTACAACCTCGAATATTCGGCATAGTTTGGCTTCAATTACAGCACGAAATCTCAACTGAAGTCTCCTAAAACTCAATACTACAAACAAGCCTATTTCTGTAGACCATGTATGCATTGGTGCAAGTCAGTTTTGTGCCTTGTTATGTCGAAATCGTTGTTTCTGTGACCACATGATTATTTTTTGATTCCGCAGATATTGCGAAATCCTGAATGATTTCCCAGGTTCAAGTCAGTTTAGGCTCATCCTTCACACCCATCTATTCACACTTCCATTTGTTTCACCTAATTTCACTCTCCTTGATGGCGTACGCTGTGTAAAATCTTGTAAAATGGGGAAACCACTTTTCCAAGACTTGATGCTACGTCTCATCAATCGGTCACTCAAAGTGAAATTATAGTTGCACGGCCAGTTTTAGAAAAGGCTCAAGGCTTCGTGTTCGGATAGCTAAATTTGGCTTTCAGGAACCCGATGAATGACGCATTATATCAAGAAGATATAGTTTCATGTTGTCCACATCGGCAGCAGCCTGATTCGGAAGGAACACACAATCTACGACCTCGAGAAAAAGAGATAGCCGTGTTTATGTTCACTGAACGAAATGTGTGACTGGACGAAGTCTCTCTGCCGGCCCGCTTATGTTCACTGAACGAAATGTGTGACTGGCCGGCCCGTACAACCCTTATCCAAAATGCACTGCTAGTCCACGCGACCCTCTGTTTACAAAATTCACGCTGTGTAGCAGATCTCGTCTGGTTAGTGCTCGCTTGCTTCTCCAGTGGTGGGCGGGTAGTATATTTAAAAGCGCACCAACGTGCACAGCACCAGTTGTAGACGTTTTCAATCCGGTTCGTTTGTAAAATTTACACCATGGCTTGATAGAACGTTATTCATTTCCTCATCCTATGCTTTGGTTAGACACTCCTGTTCTCTCACTGTGAACGCTTACAGGCCGATGATAGATTCATAAGGAACCACATACAAGTTTTTTCCAAATTCGTCAGCATTGAGGATATAATCAAAATCTGTTGAAAAATAGCGATGCTTTACTCAAAACCACTCAAAAAATTGGCGGAAACTCCGAACAACCAACTACCAGTTTGATCCTTGTTCGTCGGATTTCCCGAGTCCTCACTGTTCTTATGCCATGCCTGAACACCATCTAGTGATCCTGCCGGATTTCTTTCTTATTAGTAATAATACGCAATTTGATGTAGTGAATCTCTTTCCAGCTGAAACTGAGGCGGTGTCTGCTTAGAACATTCACTTATCTACCGGTATAAACGAGAGCTTCAGATGAGTTGCAGCTGAGTTTCCTGTCAGTGGTAGCGAAGCCTTGCTAACTGCTACATTAAATTAATACAAATGACTGCCCCATGTGAAAGTGCCCTTTTACATGTGTAAGATTAAGCCAGATCAGACGGTGGAAAAAACTTTAAGTAGGTGGAATGTTTACCAAGGTGCGGCTTCAAAAAAGTAATACTTTTACATAAGAAAACCAGTTTCCCCATCCCATGTTCACCGAATACCAGACAAGTATTTTGGTGTGCACTGAGAAATCACTGACAGTATCACAGCTTAAGCGGCTGCCGGATTGCATGCATCTTTCCAGGAGAAATGTTGACGAATCTACGTTTGTTCAAGGTTGTCGAAAACGGTTCGAGGAACAACGATCGGTTTCACCGTTTTTGGGCTCACCAAGCAGACACGGTCTCCGAGTTCCCCATCAGTCTATGTGGAACCAGTCTATGTGGAACCAAATTGCAGCCCATTCGCGAAATACACTGCGGCTGGAGACCAGCTGAATCTCTCCCTTGAGATACTCTTAAAATGAACGTGCTGCACAAGGCCACCCCATGTTTCAGTTTGTATGATTTTCGAGAAATTGCAGAACATTTTCTCCACTCAAAATCACTGGTAAGGTTGTCAAGAACTCCCCGATAGTCATTGAAATGAACAGTGTATGATATCATAGACCTAAGGGTCGCCCAACAATCAGTTCAGCCACTAGTGACATCAGTTTAGTCCGCAATTAGGTGTATAACTCCATAACGTCTACTCATATTCAGAAAAAACAACGTTCATACACGTACCAGAGGAAACGGGCCATGTTTTCGTATTCATTCCAAGAGACTCATTATTGTCACACCAGCACGAATAGAATTCCTAGGAAGTGGTTTCCTGACCAAATTCGGAGACCCTTGTTTGCTCGTGAAACACGAGCCAGTGAACCGGAAACTGGTCGTGCTTGAGTGTTTTATCATATATTTTGTACTGAGTATATCAGAAGAGACAAAGAAAGTTGCACTCATGGATAAAAATAAAGTGAAATATTGAGTTGTGGACAGGCATGTGAATATCATTCTCCAACGTGCTCATACACTGTGCCCATTTAAATTAATGGTGCCTAATTTTGGCCAGAGTAGCTCTTGCCTTAAAACAAGTAACCACGGTTGTACCGATCAAATACGATGCAAGATTTTCGCTAGGTGGTGCCTAAAAGTAGAACCTTACATATTCATCTGCCACTCTTATTAGCAAATGTATAGACGTATTACGCTACTCACGAGGTTGCTGAAAACTCTCCGATAGCCTTATGACTAGTGTGCTGTGTATAATAAACTGAAATATGAGGCGGCCTCTTCTAGCTCGTTCACTGAGGAAGAACATCACAGGGATTCAGCTGGATAGCAAGGTTTTTTGGGTTGATTCCAATAACATTGTAAAATGCTAAAATGTAATTATTCTGAGGTACCTAGTTGAAGAACGACGTGATATGCAACTAAAGCAGGGAGACACCCTATGAAATAATATGCCATGCTAGACATCAAACCCTCGCTCATCTTCATTAAAGTAACCAAAATATGCTTAACAAGTGCAAGGAGTCAAATTGTCCTCATATGAAGATGTTTCGACAGGAATTGTGACTCATCGCTATGACGAAGTTTCAACTGAACTTCAAGAATCACGTCGCGTGTTGATGTAACTGAAGACAACTTAATGCCAAAACCTGATATTCTTAATAAGGCGTCACCACGCGGCTTTCCACATGTATATATTTTACTGTTGAGGAAGCTAGGTAACAAGTAGACTGTTTTACAATTGTTGTTTACCATCAAAACGGTACCATTTGAAACTCACCCTCAGGAAGGCAGCGGACTGTTTTACTCCTCGGGAATAACATACAAGGTGGCGATGTTCTTAACCAGTGTGATTAGACAAGCCGCTAATCTACTGGATGAATTAGTATTTTCATGTCACTAACAAGTGATCAATTGCGATCCACGGTTGTGCATCGAGCTGATGGCCATTTTAAATAAAAGAGTATAATTAAAAAACTACTCTGCCGTAGTTAAGATCAGCGCACGCACCCTTGCAAATGCTACGGGTATCCGATACTCTCAAAGGTCGTTGATTATTCACAGTTCTCTACCAGTCTTTAGGTCAAGTAATCATACAACCGAATTCTTGTTAGATCCCCTCTCAAGCGGAATATTTTCTAGAATGTACTTAACTATCGGACACTGTAACAGGCTGCGCCAGTCCCTGGAGCAACCACTAATGTAGTCACGTCAGAAAATTCTTTCACAACAGAGGCTTCGTTGACAAGGGATTCGTGTACAATTCCTAAAACTTAGCACAGCGCAATAATTTCTTCATAACCGTCAAAAATTTCTAGATGGTGTACACAGTTAAATTACCAGTGTCAAACCATCGTTTGGAAGTTACCACCAACCGTTAGCCGTACAATATGGCAAAAATGACAGCATTACATACGTCTTATTGAGTGAGCTTGATTCAATCTTCCGGTCCGAATACCGGTGGATCGTACAAGGTGAAGGACTAATAATCTCCATAGTTAAACCTTAAGTTGGTGTGGAACAGACGTGTTCTCCGGATTTATCCAATTAGGGGGCTAGGATAAACCTGCCGTTATCAGTACTCACGGTGCGACTGATACCATCACAGCCGATGACCATTCCTGCGTAGCCTCATCTGAAGGTAGGATCTTCAAACCCAAAAAGAACTCTACAAAAACCAATCGGTTATCACTGTGTTTAACTGTGAAAATCTGCAGAAACATCACACCACCTACTACAGGGGTCGAAACAATGAAGCCAAAACAAGTTAGGTGCAGAAATGAACGCTTTGCCGGGAAGCGTTGATCGGAGCATCTTTTCGAGCACTGTTCAACAGACTCCCAGATATGTCGCCACTTCGCTCCTCTGTGAGTCTCGCCTTCGAATAACCAAACCGTAAGACGAGATACCTGCAACGCACTATCCGTACCATGATTATCCAGACGTTCTCAGTAGGATTCAGTACCGGGCTGCTTTAAAAATTGATATCCGTTATAATAACTGAACAGTTTTGAGGCGGGTGATTTTGATGCATGTTTGTTTGGTGTTGATTGCCACGTCCCTTCTAAACTATCACAAAAATTGTGGAAAGCTGGTTATTTGATTGATTCCAACCCATTATTCCAGATGTGTCCGTCATTTTGCTAAAATGGAATCCCGAAAATACATAGAGCTGCCACGTGAATTTCGGCGACGGAAGGCTTCCTTCTTTCCTGAATTCACGATGCACTATGCTTACCCAACTGGACTGTTCAAATTCAACTTCATGCCACCAAATTGCGCCTCTGAGTGAAGTGATCTTCAGCCTTCCTCAGTCCCTTCTGCATGGAGGTTGTTTTCAAACACCACTTTATCCATCCTTGTTTAATTTGAATGAGAGGCAGCTTGAAGTAGCTACTAAACTAAGCCATGTTGAGCTTGAAAGCGTTTTCCTAGCCAATCAACTAGGTCACATTTTTAAAAGCCTTCATCAGCACTCGTTTGATTGCATCTTTATACATTTTCGACTGAACTCTCATATGTTCAAAGAATGGTCTAACGGGGAACAAATGAATGGCTGTCTGTTGCGCCCCTTCTAGGTCTCTGATGATTCCCGTGTTTTAAATCTAAACATGGAACCCCTTGCATTCTGTAGAGCACATTTTGCAAGTAAACTTAACCTACAATAGGTAATATGACTGACATGTTCATGAGACAGTGAAAACCACTTAGAATAAACTCTTCTCTTCCAACTAGCTGTGTCAAGAATCTGCGTCCAAAATATCTTACAGACTTGTTTCATTCGAAACTGCGTTTTACAAACTCGCAGCATGTTATGTTTTCTCCCTGGGGGTCTGCGCATTTGGCCTCCACAGTTGATATGTATTCAGTAATTATTAGTTCTTGTTTCAACTCAGTTCGATTGTGGGGATTCAAAGTTGAAGAAGGGGATATATAAAAAATTGCGTGTCATCGCAAAACTTCCTATTTCTGTTTTTCCGTGAATGCTCAAGGCTCATCAAGTGTACTCCTAAACGGGTGTCCGCTGATTTGCTGAAGTTGATAGATTGATGGATTTTCTCTCAAAAGATCACACGAGATTTTATATTATCAACCCATCATCACTGATGTGAACAGCGGCAGTAATATTCTGACTAATTCCCGGATGGTCATAAAATAGGCAGGATTTGTGAACCAATGATCAGCGGTTTAGTTAACCGCTCCAGTAAACTTACCAGAACCTCGTCCAATTTACAACATGGTGACATCTGCGAAACGGAAAAGCCTCTATCGCGGTAAAACTTCCGATTACAAAAGAATTGGACCAAAAACGTGTCAGCTACCAAAAAAATGGACATCGGAACCTGGGGTTGTTTATTTCAGGTGCAGTCATGCACAGGATTATTTCTGACAAAACTCATTCCACTTCACCGGCAACAGATGATAGATAACAACAATTACACAATTGTTGATAGATGAATTGTCTCTGCCACTGTTCACCAAACTGACTATAGGGTAGATCTTGTCCAATACTTCATTTTACTATTCACGGTTTTATGTGCGAGCATAATCTACATTGACAGGTTTCCGTTTCATACACTTGCGTGTGCGCGCACGCAGCCACACACATTCGGCAACACAGGTTCACACTTCCGTTGCCAAGATACGTTGTCCCCTTTCGTCTAATCTCCTGACCATTCCACACCCTAGCTGATTGACAGCTCTGTGTAGTTTATTTAGACCCCTTCTCCCAACCCCACCGTACACAATCACCGGCGCATTCTAGCATATGTTCGAAATCTCGACATGATGGTTCATATTACACACGACAGATGTGAGGATTACAATCGTCGAATGTTGCATACATAGAAAGTGTCAGTCTCATGGTTGTGCGGAACAACACCAGTTTGCATTTAAATTAGAATACTGATTGGTTTTGTAGCCCTCGGATTAGTGAATAATAAAGTATATCCAAAGTGGGTAAATGTGTTCGGGAAGAATTGCGCCAGGACAAGCATGTTCACTTAAGTCTCTTGTGAAAGCGAAGACAGTGTGTCGATCTGTGAAGTTTAGGATGAAGCCACGCTGATGCGCTTCCGAGGAGCATTGTGGTTTTAGGATACTGTGTAATTCTTCCGGCAACTACGCTTCATTGCACGAAAAACTAAGTGGCTATAGATGCTATTTTCGCTTAAGTGTAGCGGGGAATTAAGGTATTTATTTATTCACTATCTGACAAACTTGGAGAAAATTGGAGGTGAGTTTTCCACTAGTATTTCGTTTAACTCTAAAAAAGGTCCGGTCGGTACTATGGGAAACATAAAACGTCTCCGTTCCCGATAGAAGCCTTTGTTGGATTAGCTTCAACTCTTTTTTTCGGTTGTTCATCTCTGCAAACATGCAGTTGCCCAGTGTGTGTCGCATCTCCGAGACTCCACATTTTTATATTCTAATTCAATCAAGGTAAATTTTTATTTTTAGAATATTTCCAGGCTATCCAGCTTTTTATCTGACTGGACATTCATAGTGTGAAGGAATGCGATGTAATGAAATTCTTGAAAAAAGATAAACGAAACAATGTTCAATAATCTGCAGACTGTTGTTTTACGTGCACAGTACGTTTCCACTAGAATAGGGCTTCTAGAGATAAAAAGATTAGTCATCTTGGAGGATAGAAAATGCTAAGTGCTTTCGAATTATTTTGCACGTGACCAAAAAACCGACCTCCTAAGAGTGATTTTATGGGTTCATGTGGTTGAGCAGAATGTGAGCCAGAATCTTACTTTTAGTGGGGAGATGATTGCATGCTCTTTGTATATCGGTATTCCTTTCTTTTAAGCAGTGACACAATTATAGCAACTTCGAAGTTTTGCACCTCGCCCAGCCAAGCGACCATCTGTGTGCGCTCTCATAAAAGACGCTACATATTTTCAGTTTATCTTGTGATATTCAGAAGCCTCTCCGTGCACTCGAGCTCAAGAAGGAAAGCACCTCGCCCAGCCAAGCGACCATCTGTGAACGCTCTCATAAAAGACGCTACATGTTTTCAGTTTATCTCGTGATATTCAGAAGCCTCTCCATGCACTCGAGCTCAAGAAGGAAGAGCAAAACTCACTTTTAACGTCAACCTGGGGGTATCACAGACCATCGGCCATCCAAAGTTAGTTCGCCCCCCCCCTCCAAAGCTACTACCATTCAGGCAATCTGTCTTAATTGCAGAGTCAGTGATTCGAAGCTTCAGTTCACGTAAAAAAGTATGTGTCAGCAATGACTGTTCTGTCAACTACTTATTCTGCAGTTATTGTCCAAACATATCTGCATCAAACTTTCTGCTTCAGGTGTTGGTTCTACTCAACGCGCGCTGCCACTCTTTCTCTGAGCTGTTGGCCCCACATACTGGCAAACCATATAGGTAAATATGACGGAATCTTAAGTAGTACCAACTACTCTATGAGTCGGTTTGTCTCTGATTTCCACAGTCTACTTCCGTGGAACTTCGGCAGAAATACTTCGTTCTGGATTGCTGTTAGCTGTTGCGAGTGGATACTTATAAGAAGACTAGACTCACATTTTGAGTGAATTATTCGTTGCGCGCTCATAATCGCAAGGACGTGCATTTGCAAGTTGTCCCGTTTATGGCACACTAGTTACCTTTATGATGTTATGATCTTTGGTGTTGCTTATATTAAAGATATTAATTTTTTGGCAGCCTAAATACTTCATGTTCTGCTTCCCTTCTTTTTTGAATGTTTTTGTTTCCAGGTACTTAAAACTAACAGACGAAGCTAAATGGCTCATGGCTCACTATATAGATGCACCGAGTGTAGTGAAGTTCAGCGCAACAAATGCGCAATCATTTCTGCTGATTAGCCAAGGTGATTTAAATTAAGAACTGGTGATATTATGAGTTTACACATCTTCATTCATTGTGAAGACGACTGCTGTCGAAGTAATGCTTCTAACTAAGAACTACGTGACTAAAGTACTTGGTGCTTAGTAGCTGAGTTTTAAGGAATCTGTCTGAATAGGTCTATGTGCGGAGCGAACCGCCCCTTGATTTAGGTGGATCACCATAGTCTATGTGCGGAGCGAACCGCCCCTTGATCTAGGTGGATCACCATGGGAACGCCCAGCTGTATGCTGTCTAATAAAATTGTGTAATTTGCCACGGCTCAAATATGAATCATAGCCCCGATAACTGGGCAGCAGAAGTCTTGGGTTTTACCTGTTCGTCGTGCATGGTGGTCGAATTCACAGTGTGTAACCAGAAATGGTTGGGACTAGTCCTGTTTGTTCACTCCGAATGAACTTTTGGCTTTGAGTCTGTCGGAATATTAGCTTTGTCCTCATGACAAATACAATATCCACCTACCAGAGTGTTCCACCAGAAGATCCCTCAGGATAACACCAAGAAAAATGTTAATGAAACGGATTATTCTTGCATGCGGTTACTTCAGGTTTGGCGTGACATTCGGAAAGGGGCAATAAATCATGTTTACAGAAATAGTTGTATAAATCAACTATAAAGGACCTGGATGATTATTTCCAGCCCAAAAGGTACCAGGCTTTGCTGAATACGGTAGTTGGCAATAGACGTGTACAAGTCTGTTGGTTTTGGTTGTGTTGGTCAGGTTCAATAAGATGACTTTTGTTGTCCACACTAGAAAAAAATACAAGCATCAAACATCAAGTTTTCTACGAAACTTCATTATGTTATTCTGTAAAAATCAGTGTGGGTCCTCCATCGTTTATATACAAATGAGAATTTCGTTATGACTTATATGTGAACTGTTTTCTTTTCACGCCTATACTTTCAGGTGACAAGCCGTATTCTTGCTCCGCTTGTGGTGTATCATTCACGCAAGGCTCCTCGTTAAAACTTCATATCAAGTCACGGCACCACGACAATGGTAACTACTTTTCGTTGACCAGGAAGCCAGGCAAAAACAACCTTACCAAATTATGGACGCGTGTACTGAAAAAAGATTTGCCGAAGTATAATTCGTTGATGATGTCTCAACAAACGGGAAGTCCCAAGGAAGACCTCTCGCGAATACTCTTTTCAGCTAGCCGCTCAAACACCTGGAGTACACTGAATCCATGTAACTCAAAGTCCTTCGTGAAAATCCAGAAATCCAGAAACTACATAAGGCAGGCAAAATTCATCGACATGTGCTCCAGCTCCATTTTTCAGTTTCCTCTTAAAGACAGTTTGCAGAAGGACTATCCAAATTCTATATTGTCGACGGATAGGCTTGAAGAAGATGTTTATTCCAATCACGAGTTATGTGGTGTTGGTGGCATCACTGAGTTGAATCCTTTATCAGATTGGTGCGAATTCGGTGGTGAGGACAAAAGTAGAAACAGAAAAGACAGGAACACCACTGCAGAACAACAAGCAGTGAGTTCGTGTGAATGTAAACCTTTGCTCTCAGACCAAGTGTATTCGGGTTCGCCATATCATTTGTCTAGTTGCAAAAACTCGCGAACAGACGAACTGTCTAAGCTCTATACAGGAGCAAGAAATCGGTCATCGCTCAAAGAACCACTGCATGCATTTGCCGCCGATGTTGTAATAAATCCATCCCTTCATTCGCCACAGGGCTATTCACCCGCCACGAGCCACCCAAGAGAATCAGCAAAAGAGACAAAAGACTCATCTTCCGGTTGGTTTGCCTCCAAAGGAGCTGCTTCAAGAACGGACGACTTGAAATGCGAAAGGGCTGACTGGAGGATTAAACAGCTGCCATTTTCTATCGCAGCACTGCAAAGTTAGCAAGAAAAGTCGAAAGCATTCGAGTGACATTCATTCCTTTATTTCCGAGCTATTCTCTGTGAAATGATTTAAACCTCATGTTCTCTACAGTGACCAGATGCTTTCTGAGTTTGAAAAGGTTTTGAAAAATATGGTGGGGGAACGGTATCAATCTCCATGGCGAAATGATTAATCTATATTCTATCGCAACTTCCTCAGTAACTTTTACTTATATCTCTTGACTGCACACTAATACAACCTATACGCATCGGTGTTCCTCTGACTTGTGCTCTTCCATTAGATCAAGCAGTGATGCACTTGTTTAAGATAATATATATCTGGGTAAAAACGAACCAAACTGTCTGAAAAGTTGCTTCAACTGGTAGTACCGAAACTAACTTGTCTTTCAATAGTCAGCCACGTATGTTCTGATCTAAATTAATGGCTTTCCATTTGCACAGTAATTCCTAAGTTCACGCGATCAATCTCTCCATATTTATGCCTAACTCTATTTAGTTTTCCGTCTCGTTCTATAACGTTCGTCATCTTACACGCTACAGAGATTAATCTTATCCGAAGGCATCCTATGACATTTTTCTATTAAACTGTAATTGAGACATACAACGGCCTACTATACATCTAGGACTTGGATACACTTCCCCAAATGATCTTCAAACTGCGTTTCATTCGTCACGTTACCTACACTTAACTTAAAACATTATTCTTCCTGAGATCTGCTGTATGTATATTATGAAAACGCGTTAGTCCTCATGATGGAAAATACGGTAAGGTTGGAAAACTGATAATGTTTGGAATCCAGTCAGGCTGTGATCATACTGTGATAGTGAGAGAGATTAGCTTTAGTAACAACATTGTTTTCGTCGATTTCGCATCAACCGAGGTAATGCATTTGAGTGGTCTACCACAATGCGCGTGACAGAACTTCAGAATGTAAATTTTTAAACAGCAAGCAAGTGGAACAACTGATTTGATGTGGCAGATGCAAAACAAGAACAAGTCATTCGTTTAATAACAATGAAAATACTTTACAGATGATAAACCGTTTAGCAGTTAGAAACAAGACTATTTCTAACCTGTGTTGCCCTGGTGTTCACACGATTGAGCACACCATTCGTTGAGTTGTTTAGCAGTTAGAAACAAGACTATTTCTAACCTGTGTTGCCCTGGTGTTCACACGATTGAGCCACACCATTCGTTGAGTTAATGGCTAACATCCGTCCTCAGAGTAGTTTGTCACAGACAGTGAACCGGCGCAGTGTAGGTAGCCTTCAACGATGTTTGCTTTGCGCCGCTTTTGTAGCCAGAAAAACGTCTTCCAACGGATGCAACCCCAGGGGGGAGGCGATAGGCCCAAAATTATCAACTCGCCCAAATAATGGCCCAGAACTGTTAAATCATGCAAGAACAACTAGGCATTTGGAACGCACAAGGTATGCACACGATGGCTGGGTAGCCCGATCCAATTTTAAGGCGATCATGAGGCACAAGTAGGTTGTGATAGGACGGCAGTCAGGTTCACGGGCTTTCACGAAAGGGACAAATGAAGACTAGCTGGTTAGTCAGCTTATCCGGAAGAAAAACCACAGCCGAGACGGTTCTAGAATTGGAACCCATCAGCTCAATGTTCCGTCAAACAGTTACACCACAACACATTTTTATTCATTATCCAGTAGATGGGAATTATGTTGATCAGTTATAAAGGGTCCCATAGGTTTGCACAATGTGAATGGCCGTTTACGATCTCTATCAGTTGTAATTGTAATCAGAATAAATACCAACATCCTTGGCACTCGATCGAAAGTAGAACTTGAAGAATCAACACTTTTCGTAAACTAGCCAGACTAAAAATTGATTATTTACATTCAGCAGAGGATTTCCGACCTCGCACGTAATATTTCATCGCAAGTATAGCGTGTGTTTATTATTTCATTCATTTTAATTACGAAGGAAGATGTTGAGTCGACCCATAGGCCGTGTGAATGTCTAGAGTGTATTCCTGTCCAAGGCATTCCAGTTTTTGAAACGGTCGGTCTGGACCAGTTCTTTTCCGCGTGAGTGTCTCGTGTTGACCAGGAGCCAAGCTATTCATCAGACGCATCCTTACCCTCAAGCCTAAACAGCAGATTGCCTCTGGTTTGCGCGCATTTGTACTCTACAGATGAGAACTGGCTCTAACTTACAAGTTAAGGTTCAAAACGATAGATCTAGTGGAGTTTTCACCTGGTCGAGTTCCAGCTACAAAGTGAAGTTGGGACTGTCTTATGTGATTAGTGAATTAGCCTGCAAAGGTGTCATAGGTTGAAGTGCATAGTTTCTCAGGAAAGGTGCCTGTACTTAAAATCAGCATTCTGTCCTTTGCTCCCGAACAAATATAAGTGCACTCAAAGCTTGCAACTGCAGCTGCGTCACAGCTGAGCCGAAATGACTTTCTGGTATAACGAGCAATGAATTCTATAGGTTAACAATCCCTATGGACTTTCCACCACTGTGGATTCTCTGGGAAGCTGACATGCATTACAAAACGAAAGTCGTGTATCGGGATGGCACAATAAAGTCAGCTTTCCCGTTATTTGTTTACAGTGTACAAGAACCCAGAGTTGAAGATAGCCTTTTAGGTTCAGCGTTCTATGACTGGTTGCATGGTTTGTGCGTCGGTCAGTTCTCCCCTCAGAATTGTACCTATGATTAGCCGAATCCTTCTCTTATTTACACAGTAATAGTCATCAAGGTTGGTTTTTAGGTGGTTCAACGACGGGGAAATTCAAGGAAAGTCTACCTTATTGGCCTGTGTTTAACCTGTAGCCCACCCGTTCTCAAAGGAACAGTGAATGACCAAAAGTAATTTGATTTATCTTACAGTACCTTCTTTTCTTGACCGAATAACTTTGCGCTGTAACGAAAAATCGATGTATCTGTTTGTCAAAAGGTATCTCAGATCATTCTGTGAGAAAGGATGTGTTGAAGCTTCCAAGGTCAATTAATATCAGAAACCAACAGGCATACGACCACAATCGTACCCTGCAACTTTCGACAGATGGAATTAAAACTTGGTCCGTGTTGGTCACTTATGGTAGTGTCACTAGAGTGCATCAATCACGCTCACATAGTTAAAAATAATTCAAACCATTGGTGGTATTTTTGAAAACCTTCCTTGATTTCGCAGTCAATCTCTTATATTTTCTCTAACTTGTTTGCGTCTCATTGATTTTAGTTAACTCAACTCCTCGTTTCTCTAAATCTCCAAATACCCGAGGTCCACGAAAGTTTCGTACATCAACTATCCACGCTTTTGGAGTGTGCTTCCTGATCATTCTGCCATATTTCACAGGGGACTTCAGCTCCCTGTGCCCAAGTGACTAATTAGATGAAAACTGGATATTTCGGGCAAAGGATTGGTCGATCCTTAATACCGATGAAGCTCAAAAATTGGCTACAAACATTTACTTGATGTCTCCGGATTATTCAGATACAATCCGCAGTCTGAACTTCGATGTTCTTTGAAATAAGGTGATTTTATCAGCAAAAAAATTATCTCGTCCAAAGAGAAGATTTCGGTTTTTTAGTCAGACGCCACTGCCAGCTAAACAACGTTAGTTTTGCACGAATTAACTTCGCTTAAGAATAAGGAAACCAAATAAGTGCGTATTTGTAAAGTGAGGTAGGGAATGAACTGGAAGCGAACTTGATTCTTCGTTTATGACATTATCCATTGGAGATTGCTGTACAGTGGTCAGTTTGTTTTTGTGTTGGCAGCCTTGTCGAAGATACCGAAGTATTCGCGTTTATGTGTAATTATTTCTAAGATCAATGGACCCAAGAGGTTCCACCAAAAACTACTGAAAATGTTATACCAAGAAAAGTAATGAAGTCAATCCCAATTGAACTTTTTTAGGTGATGATATAACTAAACTCAACATTTCACATCTCTCATTCTTACAAAGCTCTGTAGAATCTGAGTTATGAACATCACTTCACTGGCGTTCCACCAAAGAACAAACTAGAATAAACTAGTAGTATCACCAGCCATTTTCAAGTCATTATGGCCAGTAGCCATAATTTCGGAGTGAAAGCAATCAACTGAACTAAGGCGTTCCACATCTCTCGACTGAAATGCTTGTATAAACAGTACACTTGATCATCTTTGCAAGTATGTGGATGGGTCGGTCTCTTTGACCAATTTGCTTCTTCCCTGACACCAGTAGTATCCCGATTTTCGACGTTGTGAAGTGCAGAAGCCATGCTGTTGTATCCGGAATAGCAGAAAAGCAACTAAGCGAATTACATCATTTGGAGTTGCGTAAAGCGTAAGGTGTCTTGATTTACCGATGACCGACCGAAATCATGATCAGTGAACATTTAATATCAATAACCCTTCAACGGTCAGAATCGAACAGTTTCATCCAGGTAAATCGCCTTAAATTCCGGAGCTAATATTTTATGTTTAGTAATAAATAAAAGTACATCGACGTTGTACAAGCCAGACCCATATTGACACCTGATCTTCACACTGTGCGTAACAAAATGAAGCATGCAATGCGGAACTCAAAAAATGCAGGCACCATGTCAGCAGGCTGAGAACAGGAACTATGTAAGCAATATACTTTCCCACAAAGAAGCGGATTTTCAACCAAAGGTGAGCGCTTAGTCTGGACACTTCAGCGTACTGCTCTGTATAAGATCTCCTACAAAAAGCGTTATCACGCTGTTAGTTTTGATCAACCGACTTGGGTCCTTGGTGTCTGCTAACTGTTGAGCGATGAATCAAATCTCCTCCTTGTCGCAAAACTTGTTCTCTTATTTTCGTCCAGTTAAACTTACAAAATAATTTTTGTTCAGTGGTGCATGCTCTGCTTAAGCAAAAGTCGTCATATGTAAAGCATTTTACGGCACGTTGTTTTCTCTGTCCAGCAGCTTAGTTTTGGAGACTCCTATCCAAAAAAATATTGCGGGAGAACTTGAGGTGACCGGACAAAATGTAGCTATTATGAACTTTGGCAGCTGTGCGAGGGTTTAGAAGTTTTCCGACCACCTCGCTCAGCCCGTGTGGAGAAAGCTCGAAAAATTGAAATATATCACTTGACACCAGTAATGTCTGATGTATCAGCAGTCCTTCCAGTAAATAAGGTGATTGAAAAAACTCCATTATTTATGGTAAATAATTCCGGTATATTTTATCTCGGTCCAATCCAGTCTGTGTTTCCAAAACCTGCCGTTTGCAGGAGGTGGGAATAACATCTGCACCCAATGGTACCAATGATTCCATGAAAAGTCCACCAAGCAAAAGCTGACGAGCGTCATAAGAGTAACGCTTGTAAATGCTCGGAGAAATCCTACTAAATTGAATAAAACCCCGTCACTTGGCTACTGATTGAGTGTTGTAAGGCAGAGGATAAACATGAGTCAATGAAGGTTACTAGGCTGGAAGTAAGGGACAAAAACGGACACTCCATTCAAGTGGAGGGATGCTTCAGTTATTCAAATGAATTACGCACTCATTATCCCACCTTCAATCTTTAATTTGAGTGCTGTTAGCAAGCACCGTTGCCAAATCATCCTGATTTCGTCAATCCTTCCAAGCAGAAAATGGCATAGACTATTCTGATCCTTTACCACACAGCAAGCCCGAAGAAAAGTGGTAAGATATATAGGACCAGATAATTGCCGATTACCCGACTCCCTGAAGCGCGATGTACTCTATAAGAGAAGTGTGGAACCACATTTTGAAGCGCTCAAGTTATTTCACAAGCGTTGTCCATCAGGACATTTGGCTCTATATCCAACTGTGTCCACCAGCTTATTTTTTTGTGGGCTCTCATTTATTCCTATTTACTCACTCTTCTTTCTGTTCTATTTCCGTGTCCTCCGTCCGATCCAATGAGTAAGCCCTAACAGACCTTGCTCATTTAGTAATAAGGCAGGTGTGTGTGTGCTCCCAACGAGCGGACTAATAACTAAACCTACAGGAATATATGGGAAGTGTGAAAGCCCCAAGCTCTCACTTCCGCTTTCCCCATCGTCCTCTTTGTGGTTGTCCGTCAACCGAAAGAACACAAACATCGTATTCCCTCTAGCATGTGCGTGACTCTTCTTATGATATAGGGGGCTTCTGCTAGCCACGTGCGTCTCTATGTGCAGACGTCGAAGCCACTGAACCAACTTCCTGTATGTGAACAACTGCGAAGGTGCTCAGATTACAGCAGCTAGTGGGAGTCTGGTGAACAATGAATTGTGGCAGTTAGAAATTCGCTCAGTTGTCCTACATACCTCTAGGACAGGGGCACGAAATATCACAAGAAATTCGGTATGCGCTGGATTCCTTGGCGTCTCTTGAGATCTGCACATATTTACCTAGCTCTTGTAAATTCAGCGATCCAGTCGTCCTCCGAAATATCTAAATTTTTCACTATTATGCTGGAATCTAATATGTGACATTGAAATTATCGTGAGTGTTCATTAGCCGCTTTCATTTAGAAGAATCAGGCCAACGGCGTATAAAAGCATTTATTACAAGACAGTTAAGTTGGGGGGAACGAAACGACGGACAACAAAAGATCTACTTGATCTTATTGGTACCACAGTCTACTCTGTGCAAAAAATCGGCCAAATCAGGGCACGTTTTGAACACTGAAACGGTAGACTGTGAAACAGAGTTGCGCGTTTGCAGACCTCAAACTAGTCATTGCGATACTTTGCGTTGTCCTAGCATTCTTGTTACTTGGGCGTCGTCGGACATGCTTTCACCGGTCAGTCCTATCAACATTTGGCTAGGTATAGTAAATAGGCACATGATATCTTCGCAATCCGAAATAGAGTTAGATATGGCGAGGCTGAGAGCCATTTCTTTTAGTTGTTGAAATGAAAGGATATCAAAAGCCGATTTGGTCGAAACCGAAAATGAACTTGAAGGTATATTTTGTGAAAAAGCAGTCCGCTATAGAATTTCACCTGGACACGCAACCACGTACATACAGCGTGGTTAAAAGGGATGGTGCGGAGCGAAAACTGCTGTTGTAGAGTCTAATCGTTGGTTTATTTATGGAGATACCAGAATACTTCATGTTGGTTTTCCAAGCCATTCGAAAAGCAGAAATTCCTTGTTCTTCAAGGAACCATCTTTAGCAACGGCCGCCCCCTTTTTTACAAAAGGAGTGTTTTCGACCGGAATCGCACCAATGAAGCAAAATTACCTGTTTCACCGACAGAAATAAACTCTGTTCACTCACAGATTGGAACCCTCAGGAAGTTAACACAAATCAAACATCCTACCTACCGAATCAGTTTGCATATTTCACCAGTCTGTCTAAAAATCCCGGATACACATTGACCATTGGATTCACTTCGCACTTTGTGCAGCTCTTCTCTTCGGATGAACAGGTTTCTGAAAAAGGCGCCACGCTTTCATTTGAGGATTGAGTACTGAACTAGGGACAGTCGGCTTCCATTATGCTTAGACAACCTTATCAAACATATGGTGTCCGGTGTACGGCAGTAAAAAAAGCTCATACGGTGTGTGCGTCTGAGGGTGACATGAGCTCATAGATCATGCCTAGTTGCTGTATGAAGGGCTCTGTTCAAAATAAAAATCATTCACATTTTATCAGTAGTCCTGCGTGACTGAGTTGTGAGCGGATAGGAGCAGTCCCAAGCAGCATTTCTCAAGACTTTGTTTACCGTTCCTAAACACTCACAGGTCTCGAAGTTTGTTATAACTTCTCACTTCTTCATTCCCGTCATCAAAGTCAGAATGTTTTAAATTTTACAGAGCTCTAGAACTGATGACATCGCAGAAACTTTGGCAGTCGTAGGTTGCATGTTGATGCTTTATGCTGCCTATTGGACAGCTACTGAAGACGCTGCACTGAAGAATGTGATTAATGAAAAGAGCATGAAAACACTAGGTTTGAGACAAAGTTCGTAGGGAACATGACGAATTATTGGATACCAACATCTATGAACGGTATTGAGGTAAATGCCGAGGACTGCATCGGAAGAAGACTGGACTGAGCAGCCACACAAATCCCTGTAGAGCAGCGAGTTCAAGTAGCATGGCACGCACTATGAGGTGATAGGTTGAAGCTTAAAAGCTTGAGGAGTCCGGAGTTTAGATGGCAACATGACCGAGAGTCTGACCTAATTAATGATCTGCATAAGGGCACAACTCAATTATACAGTTTATTGTGGACTGACTAGATTAGTCGTGCCAAATAAGTAAGCGTCGTTTCTTACGAAATCGACAAAGGCACAATAGTAACACCAGCAACGTCCCCATTAACCAAAATATTTCGATAAAAGCGGACAAACACCTTATGTGTCCTGGCCGGTTTTGGCTGAAAAATAGCGTAACCAACACTGCGCTGAGCTCAAACAGATTCAATTCTGCAAATGGGTTGTGCATCTTTATGTCTACTTATTCTTTCAGTAGCATAAAGACTGCTTTGTCGAAATCGGTATATTATCATTCAGCGGATTCTCCTTCAAGCTGGGCCGAAGTCGGTCAATGTCTCCAAGTGAACTCTCTAGTTTGGGGACGGGAGTATCTTAGTAATGTGTCAAAAGATCACTCGCCTTTTATCATTCACTTGATAGGCATAGAACTGGAACTGGTTCTAACCCGGTTTGTGGCATCATCTTCGTCTGATGCATTATGTAATCGGCAAATTCTCTCATCGGCTGTTCGCTGAATAGAAACAATTCAGCAGATGGATGTGACAGATAAAAGGAATCATTCATGGGAAATGATGCGGAAGGCTCATTTCGAAAATGAACACCTTTGTTTGGTAACAACGCAGAAACCGGAGAGTATGGTTTTCTTAAGCAGCATCCAACTATGTGTTTATGAAAGAATATAAAATATGGATGAAAAATGCACCACTGTATTTTTGCTGGAGTTCAACTTCCTTATCAAGCACTATCTCCCATCCTGGTGCAGTTGTTTTTCGTTCGCCTAAGATCAGACACCTTTAAAGACGTTGCGAAACAAAGCCTTGTTGAATTGGCTAAGTCCCCCGGTATTGTTTTCCTCTTCAACCTATAAAAACCCGGTTCTCAATCACTACTAATTTGGAGATACAGTTAAAATAATGTTCAAAACACTCTACGATTGGCACAAGTGAAAAATAGGTGCACATAACTTCCATCAGCCAAAGTTCGACAACCGAATCCATACAAAATATTTTAGATATAACTATTAGGTTGATAAGAGTTTGGACATAAAAACTTCGAAAAAAAGATGGGTGGTCTTTGTGGTGATTTCGTCCTGTAAGTGAGATTGAGACTCTCCGGAGTTTCGTGAGATGCGCACTGCTGATGATTCCCAATAAGGACGAAACAGCTGTACAGTGCTTCCCTTATAGGACGAAGTTTTCACAAAAATCCCAAATCTCCTAACATTACCAGCAAGATGGGTAAATTTGACGTTATACGATATCAGGTACCCAAAGTTTAAGCACAATTTTGTTTGGGTTTTCAAACCTCAGGCAGTTCGGTCCGAAACCAAATTTTATTGGCCGTTGAACATGTACGTTTTTATCTGTCCACTGAGTATGGCAGTGGGGTTGCAAATGTTTCGTCACTGTCCAAGAATGCATCAGCAACGTATGTACTGCCAAAGAACAGATAGTCGACTAAGTATATGTGGAGTTTGGAACGCGCACACCATATTCGCCCCTGATTTTGGTTCCTCCGGCTTTTACGAATTATTGGCGTCAAAACCAAGATATACGAAGTTATGTATCACCTAAGGGCCTATTCGTTACCATATCGCAATATGAAAGTATTAGTCCACAGCCATTATAATGATGAGTGCATCCCAAAAGGTACTGAAGATGAGACCGAATTTTCTTCCCTCCCTTGAAAGGCGTCTACTCAAATAAACACAGTAACATTAGAGCCACATAGAAATCTCCAGCTTCAAGGAGTTTAAGTTCCTCGAACGGTCACGGGCTTTTAACTCCCGGATCTCACGTCATCGTCTTTAAAATTGTACTTCGCACTTCGTACTGTAATCCTAATGACCTAAGATTATTACTCCACACAGCCATACTAGCACCCACAGTGCTTTTAACTGATAACAAAATCAAAGGTCATGTACATATTTCGATGCCGCACAAAATAAGGAAAGTGTGTAATTCTACTTACAGCAGTGTCTCTTACCTGGTGGTGCTCAGCAGTAGCATATTCGTTGCTCAAGTTTCCCTGAGTCTTTATAGGATCGTGCCACCTTATTTTTGGATTATACGCATCTGGTGATTAGGTCCATCGAGTTTTGCTCTTGATTTCCTGCAGAGCAAGTCTTCTATCTGTAGCTTAAGTCAAATTACAATCTAGATTTTAGCTGGGATAAACAAGCCAAAGAGTAAAGATGCATCCACCGGTTTGTATATTTCGAGAAACGTTCTACTCATCCACGGAAAGTAAACTTCACGGTATGTTACGCATCATGCCATCCAAAACGTTGCTGGAAAATCTTCGGTTGCTTAGTACCGGTCTCACCGTTCTTGAAGCACATCAGTCAGGTGCCCCCGCCGAGGTTTTATCAACCTCACGTTTTACTTGATCTCAAATTGCACTCATTTGGCTGGATACACTTATTTGCAAACCAGTTTAACGAGACTGAATTGAGTCCCTCAGGCAAGTCACATGTTCATCATATTCTCCAGCTGAGTGTATCGTACGAATGATGCCACATAGTTCTGTTCGTATGGTATTCGAAGTGTTGCAATATACTTCCAGGAGCTATCCATTGTAAGTTACCGAAGATTCTTCAGCGACCATATGAGTAATATTCCATCAAGAAAATATACTGTGATATTGCTAATACCATCCCAGTGGAAACAAAAGGCGGTCTGCATATTCAGTTGACGCAGGGAACCTAGACGAACAAATCGGTTGTATTCAGTTGAGTCCTTCCTCAAAACCAGGTTAATTTGCAATTGAGTGTATTTCACAAAAAAGTGTTCGGTCATTTGATTTTCCGGACTTATGTATTTTATAAACCTACGGATAAGTCTAATAGTGCCCCTGAAACAAACAAAAATATGCACTGGTCACTTTCTCGAAAGCATCCATACAGGAGAGTCTTTCTTACCTCATGATACAGCCCACTTATAAACGCAATATTTTGGCTTTTCCTAGTTTTAGCATGATCTCATGGAAAACCCAGCAATATATGCGATTACATCATGTGTTTGACTATGTGTTCACCATTTGTCGAACGATTTAGCAAGAGATTGTTCCTATACTTCATGCATCAGGCTAGATTGTACGACTAACAGGACAGAATAACTGCAACCAAAATTCTCAGGCCAAAATGCCCGTTATTGAATGTGCTTCTACGAAACGTCCATGGATCGAAATATTAGGGATTCGTTTCAAAAAATAACTATTCGGAGTACTGCGATGGAAACTGTAGAGTAACGTGTGACTTTCAGCCTTTTACCTCAACCAAATTATGCAGCTTTCTAAAGCATCATATTCAGGATATTTCGAACGTTAGTCGTGAAACAATTGTAAGAACCAATTAGAGAAGACAGCCATGTGACGAGCACTTTGTCCGGTATTTAGGGCACGAAAATATTCTTTTCTCGCTACTAAATGCTGATTCCAGTAGCATAAACTTGGTAAGGATGCTGATTAGTGTATGCAAGTGACAAAACAGTGCTTAACTGAAAATCCGCTATGAGAAACAGAATGTATTTGGTTCAAGCCAGATCCGTGGCGAGATTTCGGAGCATAGTTTCCATGGTGGGCCGGTATCCGTTTCCTGTTTGGTCTGTTACATCGACCACAGTGGATGTACAGCTCACTCGATAAGAAGTGTAGAGTGTGGTTTGTTCTGAGCTACCTGTGAATCCGTCTGAAGGTTTTGTGCTGGCCGTAGGATTGGCGAGTCATAGGATTGGCGACTGAACAGACAGGAGCGGTTCGAAAGCCATCAGAAGGTTCAACTACTGACCCATAATATTCAAGTCAAGGAAGACCCATGTTGTTGGCAAAATGTTATCTGGTAGACCCCTACCGTTCTTGAGATAAACTAAAAGCAGACAGGGTTGGCGTCGGTATCCATAAGCCTTAGTCTGCACAACAATTGTCACAGCATTTCATCTAGTCCCATTGTAGGCTTGAAACTCAGTGTTGGGCTGAATTATTTGCATATATGGACGTGAAACAAATTAATCCTATGTAAAAGGATAAAGTAAAATACGAAACATGATGAAAGTACAAAAAAAGACAATCCGAAACAATAAAACAAAATATAGTGCAAAGTATACATAGCAGATATACCATGGTAGTAGTAAGATATAAAAAACCCTGCAACCCAAAACAGAAGAAATGATGGGGGAAGCACTCGGGTCCTATAGATGCTTAGGAGGTGGTATCTACTCGGAAGATGGAGATGGCTGTCTAACACTCAACCAATCAACGACCCATGCCTGTAAATCACCGAAGTTAAGATCCTTGCCCTAGTGTAAGCACAGGCACACCAGCCACTGAAGTTTTGTAAATGTCTACCTGTGGAAACTGCGTTGTTTTGATCTGAACGTGCGTAGTTATTGTTACACGTACTTGGTCCCCACATTACTTGAGATAGGAAACTACTATAACTTGTTGTACTCCAAAGTCTAACACACATAGATGAGTGTGATAGAACGATGTTTCTTATAGGAAACAAGGTGGAAGCGAAATGTTCACCGGAACAGAAAACCGACACCATAAGCTTGTTGATACAAGCGACAAAAAGGCTCCTTCATTTGACCTTTTGGAGTAACCAAACCCCTACTTAGGTGAAGGATTTGAATTATCTGATCCACCAAATGTATTACCTTTTTGTTTGTAGTGTGAGGAGATTTTGGAATTGTTGTGCAGATTTCGTCCCGAAAATGCTCAAAAGCCGAGAATCATAGTGCTTTTCGAAGCCATCTGGAGCTTGTTAGTTTGTTACATATGAATTTACTCTTTAGAACTGGGACTCGTCAAATTTATGCCACCTGTTTTAGGGTGTCCCTCTTCTACAACCGTTTGGAATCTGTCGGTTTCCGGCAATCTCTTCTGGTTGATCACAAACCAATCCACATATAAGAAAATACTCGATTCCTCATTTTTACCAAATGACCGCTGTATCACTTATGCGTTGTAAGAAAATATCACCCCTCTCCGGATTATATCTATTTGAACAGATGATGAATTTTATGAATTGAATTGACTACAACAGTAGATTTTAAAGAAATTTGGCTGTTCTGTTGAATATATCAGCAGTATTTCTTTCGTCAGTGAATGACCCAACAGGTTTGCATAAATTTACATCAAAAAACTAAAAGTGACTGTGGATGGAAAAGAACAACACTATAGTACAGCGTGGAGCTCGAGAAAAAGTGAGTTTTTCTTGATCCCAGTGCCGCTTTCGATTTTGTTGCTAGTCAGACAACATGGCACAGACAGGCAGTGAAGAATGTCCTTCTAAATTATTGTCTCTCATCAAAGTCTTACATGTATCCTTCGGCAAACCTGCATTTACGAACAACAAATTCTTTCCAATAGTGCTAGGTAAGGGTGCCCGCTTTCACCCTTCCTCTTTAACTTCGTAATCATTGTGCTACTGAAAACTTCTTTACATGCCTATAACACTTTGGGGATCAAAATACTCCCTGAAAGTTTACTCACGGACGCCGATAATATTGCCCTTTCTGGATCTGACCGTTTAGAAATTCAAACCGTTTCAGATAGCATAAATAATTCTGCCGCATGTTTTAGAATGAACTTTGCACCTGTAAATTGCAAAGTTTTACTGCAAGACGGGGTGGAATCAGTTATAAAATCCATGCTGTCAGATGAACCAGTCCGTTTGTCTGGACAACTGTATAGGTCCCGGCGGATAAATGAAAGAAGAAATCACTTCCCTGCTTTGGAAAGCCAGAGTAATGTTTATAAACTTCTGACATTTCTTGTGACTATGTGACATCATTTTTAATGTCAGTGGTAGGGTGTACAGTGCTGTGGTCCGATCTGTCCAACTGCGTACGAGATCTTCGGAGATGCCGTAGTTCACCATGGGTGCCCCCGAAGCATTGCATGGGAACATCAGATCAGTAATGCTGAGGTGTGCAGGTGGTTTATGCGATCAACTGGTCACACTACGGGTTACGCTGGTTAGGCTTTGTGCTTCGTGTGCCACAGTATCGTTTGCATGGTAAGCCCTCTGGGCCCAGCCTTGTTTCGGATGGTGATCACACAGTGGTGGTCAGTCTATGGCTTGCGACGAAACACGAAGACCCTTACCAATCAGCTCATGGATGGAAGTTTCTAATTGCTATCAGTATCGATCTTGGCAGACAAAGCAGAAAACAAAAATAGAGTAGTCCTTTTACCCTGGGAAAAACGCAAACGTTCCACAGCGAGTGACTGAAAACTTGTCAGTTCGCTTGGCACATGCATTGTGCAAGTTTTTAATGCCACAGTAGGTGGACGTCGACAATGTTCTATAAGGAATGGGACTTACTCACTGAGGTCGGAAAAATGACAGAAGCCAGGCAAGAAACACTGCAACTGAATGCAATGCAACTGAAAGACTGCGGTTTCACCGTCCCACTGGAAAGATTACTCTCCAAAAGGATAAAATCTCAGAAGAAACTAATTTTTCTAGGTACCTTGAGAGGTAGCTTAATACTTGAAAAGATGTCCTTGAAGACCCACCTAGTATAAAATTTAGCTCGTGTAGTTCATTTTGTAACTCAGCTCACTGTGTAAAGTGCAAATATTCTACCGGAATGTTAGTGCACAGGGCAGATCAGACCCCATGCTTCGTTTCATTCGCCTAGCAGCTAGACGCTGAAATGGGTCCCTTGATCAAACAATGTGATTCTAATTTTGGTTTTCTTTAGTTGGCCTCTTGGGAGTGAAATTTGTGGAGCTGGCTTCGAAATTTCTGCCTTGAAAAAGTATCACATCCTGGTCAACAGAAGAGTGGCAATTTTTTCACACAGTACGACCCGTTTCATGATGCTTTTGCTGGGTTGGGAAATGTTGAATAAAACATCTGCTTTTTCAGAAGCAGTTGGTTCCAGCGTGAGTCTTTGTCAGTGAGATAATGAACACCCCTAAGTGTGAAATCGTTTATTAACGAATATGAACTTAATGGTTGTAATGAATCAAATTACTGAACAGTAGAAGCGGAAACAAATGTCCCATCTGTACAGACTTTTTGCAAAGTGGAATTCTCAAACGTTCTCTTGAAAGTTCTTGGATGTCTTTTGAATATAAAACAACGATCAACAAAGACTGCATAATTTCCGCACCCAATTTCACCTTCCATCAGATGCGGGCCAGAGCTTGAATACCTAAATAGTCACCACTCACATCATTCACCAGTAATATGCACTCTTACTTGGTAGCACTCGTTAATGATTTCTTCCTCTGCTGCAGTAGGATGCCACTACTCAAGTTACCAGTGAATTTCAGCTTTGTCTTTCAGAAGACCATATGGGATCAAAGGGGGTCTTCCTTCGACCACATCACAGGTGAGAAGATACGCGAAAAAAACTTGGGGAAATTTCTTAATACGGGTAGAAAGTACAGTCTACTCGATAATTGAAAAGAACACTGAGCTGAGGAAAACCGGGTATGAACTAATCCCCACAGGGATATACATGTTTACAGGTGGCAACATATTTTGACTAACTTAGGAAAGGATTGCACAATGACGAGTCCGAATTAGTCGTCGAATAACGCGCTTGACGAAATGGGAACTTCAGTTCGAAGTGGGATCACGAAAACACAACTTACTGGCTCAAAATTCAAACATATTCAGTGGGTTCAGTGTACTCTGGTTTGAGCCTTCTTGCTTAAGTCTCTCAGATCACGTAAGTTCATGAACTATTCCACTTTGAATTGCCAAAACAAAAATACTGAACATTTCCACAAAACAATGACTTCCGAGGATAAACAAGCGAGGTTTGACAGGATATATATGGTATGCGAAGGATACGTGTACGTGCAAAATATTGGATCAGAACAAAAACCGTGAGTCAGCCAAGTGCAGAGGCCCGGAAACATCAGTCATGGCGGCTGCTAAGAAAAAACAGTCAGGAATGTCTATATTGTAAAGAAAAGAGTAAAGGAGGACGTGGAAGGGTCATCTTTACTCATCAGAAAAAATCAAATTCCTTTGGTAAGGATGATTCGGCACCAATACTGAAGTTCATTTCACTCATTTCGATTATTAGTACGCCGAATGACCGTAACTAAATGTGAAATCCCATATCATCATCAACGACAGCATGACATCAGTGCTCAACACCAATGCTTCACTGCCGTACAACCATGACTTATTTGAAAGCCTTATTGGAAAGAAAAGAATAAAGGTGGATGGGGGAGGGACTTCGCGCTAGCTTAACACAATCATTCCGAGGTGCCTACACCTCCACACATTCATCCAGACAATCTGGATAGAAACTGACAACAAGAACGCCACTGACATCGGTTGGCAGCCATATCTTGTAGTGTCTCCAACCAGGCACAGTGAGGATCACGCGGTCCCCATCCTGGAAGGCGAGTAGCACCGATAGCACCCAAGCGTTTCGTGATCTCCTTCATACTCCTCTGCCGAGTCAAGGGTTGGCCACCTCTCTGCTTCCGCCACTCCGAATTGGGCATGGAAAACAGCACTCTCTTCGGTAAATGATGGTTCGGCATATGTAACGTATGGCCCAACCAACCCAGCTTCTGGTGCTGGACACATTCTTCAATGGAAGTACCCGTTACACAACCGAAAACACGCTTTCTAACTGCCTCGTTACGGATTCGCTGACACCAACCCACACGAGCTATGGTTCTCAGACAACGATTGTCGAACACCTGAAGACATCTCA
>NW_008751717.1:693934-698865 GCF_000715545.1 Opisthorchis viverrini | reverse complement strand
CCCGAGTTTCCGTCAACCTTATGATCTACTTGAACCCGAAGAGTTTTCAGCAACCTTGTGAGTAGTTTCCTTTATGAAAATATACTGCGATATCTCGAATATCGTGCCAACTGAATCATGAGGCAGCCTGTGTGCAGTACATTCAGCTGGAGAACATCATAAACGAGAGATTCAATTGAGTCTCCCGTGAAAACCAAATTGATTTGCAGATGAGTGTATTTCTGAATATGTATTCTTCGAATTCCCAAAAGTGAGCAGAAATCGTCAGGACAGTGAATAGAATGGGTCGAATTCTGCATTATGACAGTCTAACTCGCCGTTTGAATTCACGATGTCAGCAGATAACAAGGCAGTCGGACTTTGGTTGGTGGTTTGCGCTTGCTCACTGGACTATTACAATTCGAAATAGCGACGGACATGAAATCAGCGCTCAAGCTGTCCAAAAAAATCAACTGGCTGAGAGACCGTGGCATCCATTCATTTCGCCAAGTATCGGATAGGATTGCGCGATAACTCTAAAAAAGCTGCTGTGTTATTTCCTCCGGCCTCACTTAAAGCCGGCCAGATTCGTGCTCACTCTACCAGTCGACCAGTCCAAAGCAAAAGTAAATGAATGTAGAACGATCGAACCTGGACTTTGACTTAAGTCGTAGGTAAAAAGACGTCGTTGGCGGAGAAATCGTTGCCTGGGTCATAGTTATCGGCAGTGACTAAGTTGGGTGGACGAATACAGCTGGTTACAATAAGGGTTAGTAGTTCAGTATGTGTTGGTTTTAGGCTGGATGAAGGAAGGTGGCCCGTCACTGACCGTAGATCTCAGTGATAATGGCCCTAAACCATATTTTAACTTTTACACAGAGAAAAATGGTTTCAAATCAGTAGGCTCAACCTCGTCAGTCGGTGAGGTTTCGTAGACTCTCGTTGCCTAATTGCTTCTTCCATTAGATGAGTTATGCCGGAAACTTAAAACTCAGAGTCCATCCCTGGCAAGTCCATAGAATGTCGAAAGTGAAAGGTGAGAGCGCAAAAAAATCCCTCCGAAGTGCTCGCTGTCGAGGACAGATTAGATTCTTGAGTATCCGACAGGCGCATAGCCCATTTCTTGAGGTGAGTTCTGTTCTCTCATGAACTTATCAATGGGCTTTGTAATGTATAACTCATAAGGTTGCTGAAAATCCGTCAACAGCCAGCAACCTTATGAGTAGTACATTACAAATAAATGCACGTATCGCGATTTTGAAATATTCGCAGCGACTGAAACATGAGACAGCCTGGTGCAGCACATTCAGTTGCCTGAGAACACCATAAACGAGAGATTCAGCTGTGTTCCAGGTGAGTCTCTCGAAAGAACCAAATTAGTTTGCAGATGAGTGTATATTCGATAAAGTCAGAAATGCCGTATCGAAAAAGAGTGGAAAATAGTCGGAAATCGATGTCATTAAGGGCCGATGAACTTAACAGGTACCGACAATTTGATCAACAACCCGATAATGCCCACTATTTCGCTTGAGGAGGAAGTGACCATTAAGCGGTTTAAACCAGATTTATCAATATAATGATGTTGGACGTTAACATCTCGAACCACTAAACATATCCTGAAATTTCCGCAACTTCCCCTCATCTTCTTTTCTCTTCGGTGTAAAAAATTGTGCAATAATAATAATAAATTTTGCAGTTCTTACTAAAAACTTTGCATCCACACGTTTATGTTCCTGGTTACCACTGCCTACATCAAGTTCTGTGATGTTCATCCCATGTTACATCCCATGTAACTGGTCGATGTTTGACGTAGAAATAATAATTGGCGGGCGGAAATTTTAAAAATTTATTTCCCAGCTCCAACAGTAACCTTAGGATGATTTGTCTCTTTATCAAGGTAATGCACGGCGCCATCCAGCTGACGAGTCAAATTGGATGGTAACGCTAGAGCGTCCAGCACTCGCGGATCACTAGTGATGATGTATGGATCCTTCGTCGCTAACCTAGAGGAAAGGAAAGCTAAAAGAAGGGGTTTCGGATGACAAAGAGAGCTTCGCTGTGGATGCTAATTGTGGACATACAATATGCTAAGCAGAGAAACAACTGCGTTTTCAATCCTTCACTACAGTCCAGTCCGTACGGAACTGAAATTGTACGTATTCAGTGAAGAATTCGGTCACATGTCACGGTTCCTGTAGCACTGAAGCGTAAACGTACGTCGCTGACATGAAATAGTGGCCCACAAGAAGTCGTAGAGCAAACCTCTGCGGAATGAAAATACTACATCCGACTACACGTTTGACTACATGCACTAATTCACCATTTGCTTGTGTTAAACTCTACTGTCTCAATACATAGTTAAGGCCGTTATTTCAGTATTCGGTCGACACAGGGTAGTTGGAAAATCTGTTTGCGTTCCATCTTTTAATCTGTCTGTGTTTGTTGATATTCTTCGCTGTGACCGGTCCCACGTTCCCCTCGGATATCCAGCCAGCTGCTATGTGAAAATACTGTAGTCAGTGTTTTCCATCACAACAATTGTAGGATGGTTTGTGATAATAATAAACTACGCGAAAACTGTAGAGCTCTTAGGAGCTTTGCTTCTGAAGTGTAAACTTGTAACCTCTGTGTCGGGACGGGAGCCGACAGCCCAGCTCCGAAATCCGTTCGTATTACTCGGAAATCCAAAGGGTACATACTGACCATTATTTAGCTAGGATGGTGAGAGATTTTGGAAGGTAGGGTGACCGAAGCATACTTTGGAAATATGATTTGGTCATACAGGTATTTTAAACCGTTGAACAATAGAATCTTACCTAAGTGGGTACAAAATTTCCCGGTTAAATTCACCTTAAACATCATTGATCAAAATTATAAAAAGGTCACTCCTTTTGAGTATTTTGTGAAAACGGATAAATATTTGTTGCATTCGTGTTCACTTTTCTGAAGTTTTTATTCATCGGGTGGATAGATTATCGGAATTGTAGTTATCTTACATGATCATCGATCATACAATTCCTCAACTTATGGTCCATTTTCACGGTTGGATGATGCTGATGAGCCCAAATCCTACCTCAGAGTTCATTCGAATCAGTTTTTTGGTACGAAATTATTGCTCCTCATAAGTGGAGCATGAGAAAATTGTCCTAACCACACAGCAAACCCATATATGTTTGTCATGAGGGTAACAATAAATCGAAATCAAGAATGTGTCGAATTAAGACTTCTGCATCCTTCTTGCTTAACATGTGATTCGTGAACAGCATGAATCAGAAGTTAATTGGGATTTCTTCCAAACGGTTCAATAACACTACTTTACTTTGAATAATTTCATAAATAAACTACCAAATTTGTTCGAATGCCAATGATTACCATTAAGGAATGACGAAAGTCTCGCGAGGACGCTCAAAACAGAGTTTTTCTCCAGCATAATCAACAAAGTCGCCTTTAAGTTAAACCTGCTAGCCATTGCGTCATGTCAAACCCAAAACCGTTAATCCTAATGTGCGCAAAAACATGCACGTCCGGTTGCCAAAACAGGAGGATTTGGTTAAGTCACACGTTGTTGCTACTTTCTGATCGATCCGAAAGCCTGCGTGTGCAATGTGATATGGATGTGCAATAGTGCTGATGAATCTGTGCACTAAATTCGGCTTAACGACTATTGTCACGACTAGTGGTAACTAATATTGGTTGAGTGCAGTTGGTGGCATCAAACCGCAATTGATATATCCATGTACGGCCGGTGAATGTGATGAGATGGACAGCCCAGGACCACTCACCTTATTCCGATTAACAAAAGCAACTGGTTCCTTTGTCTACTTTAAATATGACACTAAGATAACTTAAGCATGGAGTTAACCGTATGTGAAGTTTATGCAGGCGAATTAAGCAATCACTGATTAGCAGAACGCTGTCTATCTGAAGCACCACGGTGTCTGACGGGAGAACGACACTTCCGTATAGTTTAGAATTGAGCCATTTTTCCATTTATGAGTACAGTTCAGTATGATATCTCTGTATATTTACAGCCCGAGCCTTTCACTCGGCTCTCCAACCACACAGTCAGCACACTGCCTTTTCACATGAATACGCACAGGTACACATCTACGTTTGGCCTACGCTTCATTGTACTGACAGCTGTAGATGCCGCTCATTCTTCGGGGTTGTAGATTTACGACAGACGGGTGGAAACCATGTTGCCCGAGTAAGACAACGCACCGGGCGATACATAATGCACCGCGTACCGTTCGTTCTTATGGTTGTGCTACAGACTGATCGCATGAGCTGGAACAAACACTATAGTGATCTGGCGGTGCGTGCATGCGGACAGTGAACAAGATTGCTCCATGATGGATAGTTCAATTATCGTTAGGTCTCGACAGGCTGTGCCCGCAGTCAGAAATCGAAGGCGGACTATTTCATGTTACTATGGAACTGGAGCTTGAACATTCCCCATCTGACAAAGCGTATCGGTGCTATATGGAACGAGGAGGTGCCTGCAGAATGGGTATGTCGACGGTCATCCCTATCTTCATAAAGGGTACGCGGACGATATGTGAAAACCACCGTGGCATCAGCCTGTTAGCTGTGGCATCGAAGGTGCTCTGGCCTTATCCTTCGAAGGTTGACTGAACACAGGGAGAGGCAGATCCGTGAAAACCAAGCTGGGTTCCGTCCTGCAAGCGGTTGCATCGATCATATCTTCACACTCCGACAGATTCTGGAACAGCGACACTGCTTCCAGCAAACAACAATGGTTGTTTTTCTTGATCTGAAAGCTGCCTTTGACTCTGTGGACCGCCAAAAACTATGGCAGTGCCTGCGGAGCAAAGGCGTCCCCCATAAATTCTTGAACCTCATTAAGGCGCTGTACGCCAACTCCCGCGGCCGTGTAAAGGTCTATGGGAAGCTTTCTCCTGAGTTCACCACATCCAGTGGTGTCCGACAGG
>NW_008751717.1:665756-693271 GCF_000715545.1 Opisthorchis viverrini | reverse complement strand
CGAATGGTATTTGGGAGGAACCCTATCGAGGGAGGAACCCTCGATAGATAAACTGATCACACTGCACAGGTTGCGCTGGCTTGGCCACGTGTTGCGTGTGCCGAACGACCGACCTCCTCGCACAACCACGTGAAGCGTAGAAACGAGCCAGAGGCAGTCAAACAATGATATGGCAGCGAAGTATGAAAGCCATTACCAGCAAACTCAGCTGCGCTGGTAATTGCCGTCTTCCCGGATGGCGACCCCGAGATGGGTCACATCAATAGCTAGATGCATTGTCCGGCATGGCCCAGTTGAACTGTCAGTGGCGCTCGTGCATCCAAGCTATTGCCTTCAATGTATAGCTCCCTTCCTAATGCCCCCACTTGAAAGATCCCTTTCCAATTTCCACGCTTAACAGTCCGCTAAGAGTACGAACCAATTTATCATCTCCGGCCTCCAATGCGCAGTTACCTACCCCACTTCCCCACATCATCAGTGAACGAAACTGTGGCAGCCAAACCACTTAACGGCAAGTACGCGGTTCTTACAGCTGACCATGATGATGATGCTTGAACATTCTGCCACAGCATGGGTGAATACCATGGGATATTATAAGTTGGGCCGCAACGCACTTCAACAAACTTGGACGTTTCATGAGGAACATAACGAGCGACGAGTCAATAAGTATTTTTCAAGAGTATCTGCTAAAAACGCCTCCTGATTAAATATTCTTCCGGATATCACAGTTTAGTTACAAATGAACACGAGATTCAATCACCCGTTCAATGCGTCTCAAAAACGTATAAACTGATCAGCTGCTGATGGGGTCGAGGCTGCAAAATCCAGTCACGAATCCCCGAATCTCCCACCTAGGTTTGGGTTAAGTGACACTCTGAGTAATCGTCTACCCTTTTGGCTCAACGATGTTACTCTATAGATACCGCAACTGAATAATTTTCCTATTAATCAAACACGGCTTTAAGGATGTGGGTCCCTGATCAGATGTACGACTTTGGGTACCTGTTCGGTCATTGTTGTCCGGGCTGGAGTAAGATGACAAAATCCCAGCTGTCCTCATTGGACTGGTCTACATGTCATCAAATTTCCTATGCCGAAAGGCTGTCAAGTTTGAACTGTTCGGTTTTCTGTAGGAAAAATGCTACCCCAGTTCTGACCGTGAAGTCCGGACTGTAAGATTTAAAAAAACAAACTACAATAGCCACTGTGTATTGCTATCATGCCGCGTAAAATTTAACTGAAGCCGTTTCACGTTTCTCGGAACAGCGACCATGTTGTTTGAACCGCGTGAAATTTTCAGGCTACATGGCAGAACTGACCGCGGTCAGTCATATTACTACTATCTTTCATTGGTGAAATAACATCCATTTGTCTAAGGTTTCAGAATGAAGGATCCTGGCGTCTTTGGCCTCACTTATATGACAGCCGACAATATGGGAGTTGCACTGTCCATATGACAGCTTTCGAAATACGTCCTTCCTTCTTCTTACCTAGGACGACAGGCATCACCAACTGCTCATAACAAACACTGTGAGACTTACATCCCATTTGCATGATATTTATCGAATGATGACTAAAGTGGCTTTTGCTCGTAGACAGTAGGCTAGTATTTACAGGTGAAAGATCGTCTTAACGGAGCAGACTATTGCTAAAAACTCAACAGTCTGCGATCGGTTTCGTCCTTCTTGGAGCTCATAAGCTGTGCGCAGTCCCCGACTTTCCGTCAACCTTTTTTTCTACTTGACGGAATACACGTACGTGAAACTCGTTAGATTCCGGGTCACCTGCTTGGCCGGGCTTGTTTGGATACCTGAACTGACCGCAACAAACGAAATATCGCCAAATGATGACATCATTGAACGAGAAGGAATTCCGCCGCAGCCTTCTGACACTCCCGGGAGAAAAATGCGGACACAGCTAAGGCGCAAGGTTGCCACCATCGCATTAGTTGTGGTCTCATGTGGTTACTGATGCTTCTGTGAATCACAGAAGACCGATCAATTAAACGGCGTCGAATGATGAAAGAACCGAATCGGTGCACACTGTAGTTAGTAACCGTTTTTTGTATCTCCTAAACTAGGAGTACTGGGAGATTTACTTGCATAAACGTTCTAAGAATTGCAGTCTTATTATTTGCGCCACCAAAAATTTCTAATTGAAAAGGACCGTCGTCTTGGGTTCGATGTGACAGCGTGGACATACGATAAATATCTGCATTACATACACATGAAACAATAAGAAAGCTTTACAAACATCGAGTAATTCTGGGGGCATCGCCCGATTTCGAATCATCCCCTATCGTCACCAGAGTATGTATTATCTGCACTACTAGAGTTCGTGTAAGCACTAATCATAAACGACAGATTCAGCCATGATTCAGTTGCGTCTCCCGTTGTCCACCCTGAAATACTTGAGAAGCCTGATTAAGAGTAACCTGTTTAAATTTGACCTCTTTACAGAGGACCTAAGGGTGCATTGTCTCTCCCAGAGTGGTCACTTCAAAAGACTAACCGAAAGGGACCACTTCTGTGAGTTGATCGCTTTTGGAAAGAACTTTACAGATGAAAGAAGTCCAAAGGATCACTCAAAGTTTGACTTTCACGCGTAGTCATTTTTGACAGGGAATAAACTGTCTTAGAGGTAAACAGACCTTTGGATTTTAGGTCAACAAAGATAATTTCCCATGGGTGCATACGTACACAGTACGTTTTGCCGAACATCAGGTGATATGCGAAAATTCGTCTGGTTTTAAAGAATTCATCGGCATCTCCATCCACTTACATTTCGACCATGTTTGGGGAACACAGTTCTTCGACAGAAAAGGACGCCAGGCAATCTGTTGATCAATCATTATATAGGTGACTATTTCAAAAATGACTCCCACGAAATCAGGAAGGACTGAACAATAACAGTTGGTGAATAAAGTGAGTGTTGCACTAAGACTGCGCAATAATCCAACAGGCTAGTCTGTGACAAAACGCTGTTTTAATCCCATATATGCGCAATAAAGTCTAAACTTGTCCATCAGATGACGCTGCTTGACGGGGGAAATCCTGACAGACGTTAATCGATCGACACAACCAGGACAATCACGTCACACAAACGTGACAACTCGGGTACATCTTCGCGGAATAGTGGGAACACGCTCGCCTCGCACTTCACGGATGTCCAGAGCTCACACTCGAGCATGCACTGACGAGCTCTTGTAAGGATAAAACGTGAGCCCAGTGCTTACTCTTTGGTGTGGACTCACGAGGACAATCAACCTAGGACAGGAAGACTAAAAATTGGAGTGTTGGGAAAATAGATGCAAACAATACAGTTCTTAGGAAACCAGAACTACCTCTGATAGGATCGTGCGCAAGCTTCACCTCAAACGAGGGTGGCAAGCGCTATTCCAGTCAGTGGTGAAGTGATGGTTTATTGATAGAGTTTTGCTAAGCCTCACTGAAGTTACCATATCATGGAAGATAGGGGTAATCTATTGCAAGTGTAAAAACAGCCACGCTGTTTTTGTAGTAGCTTTGACGCGTCATTGTACCTGTCAGAATTTGAGGTACGTACACTATAGATGTTTTCCTTAAGACCAGTTAAACCGCCCTTAGTGAGTGGTCCCAGTTGAAGTTTAAAGTGCTTTTCCTAAGTAAGTAGTGCGTAGAGACCGTGTCCTCCACCGACTGATCGTAATAGTATGAACGTGAGTTGGTAATCATGTAGCAAGGGCGAATCAACCTGAGGAAATTCGTCAAATTAGAACACGTTTGTTCTTGACTTTGAAGTAAATCAAACCGAATAGGGGATGATATGCAAAGCCTCTTACTGACAGGCTACCTGGTGTAAGCGCTTTTCTGTTACACCTTTAGAAACTAAACAAGCGTATTCCTAATGACTAGGCCTCACGGAGACTTGTTCCCTCCATCACTTTCTCCAACACTATAACAATCATTAATTTTCTAAATTCTTTGTTTGCTAAGGTCACAGATTTGTTTCTAACACCTGAGAAGTGACCAAACTATTTTCGACTTCTTTATACTGGATGCTCCACTCAGTCCGGCTGTCACTTACTGGGAGAGTCTTGATACCTGATACAATCAAAATACAACTGTGATTCAATCATGGATCACATTTTTGGTAACGAGAATTGTTGTTATTTTGGCTTCCGCGCCGAAATTGATTGCAGGCACGCATTTGATGAAGACCAGGTCATTCAGCTGAGAACGAGCTGACGCACCAACGCCGGATAGGCCGCTAAATGCGATATGAATACGCTACAATTCACATAGGGGTCAAGCGAAAATTCACCACTGTGAACCCAAGACACTAGTCAACTGAGCTAAGCGAGTGCGGCACTTTATCGAAAGAACAGAGCCTACAGAACACAGTGAACAGCCTGATATCCGGTAACCGATTAACCATTATGCATGTGTGCGGCAGTTTAGAGATCCCAGGGTATAAAAAAGAGAAAACTGGATTCCAAAGTCTCAATATTGCCCATTGCGGTTCAAATCCATGATCATAAGAAGAGGTCAAGGAAAAATCACTGGGAAATAATCCGATCAACAAAGTGGGACCTGAATGCGTGTACAGTTCAGCGAGGCGGGTATAGCAGAAGTTCCTATCTCGTGAAGATACTCAAACTTGAAAACCGACCCAAATGAACGGAAAACGGCTAAACGGAACGGTAATTTTTCACAGAGGGTTGCAGAAACCAACCAAATATAAGACTCTGATTGAAGCGAATCTTATTAAAAGATTCTAGAGCGCTGGGATGAGAGATCCAATGTAAAAAATATTGCAAGTTTGTTCCCTGATGAATTACTGTGGTTGTCCATTCGAATTTGCACCGAAATCAAAGCTGGATGGGATCGTGGGATGGAAAACATAGCCGCCAGCTTGTTCAATCATCTTTGACTCTACAAGTGAAGAAGTGTCAACGTGAAGATAGCAAATTGAAAGGATGAACGCAGTAATTCCTCCTAGAAACGAACACTGAAAAAATGAACCAAGTCGGTAAGTCGAAATGGCGGTGCGCAGCTACCTAGCCCACCTCCCCAAATCATCAGTGAACGAAACTACGACAGTAAGAACAACTGTACGGAAAGTACGTACAGCTGAAGAATATCCCATTTATTAACAGTATTCACCTAAGTGTCCCACACAATGGGGAATTATTGTCCCCAGCAATTACGCCTAGAAGCGGTGGGGGGGGGGCGATTAAATAGACCTGTCACTGACAGCCTCACTGGCTAAACTCGTCCAGATCCATGAAGTTGACTACTTGCAAACTCACCGAACTATTGTGGAGGAGCGGTCATATGACCACAGGAAACTGGAGTTTGCAGATGAAAAATGAGATAAATTGTTCGTATACCTTGGTATTGAAAATACCAACATATATCAAATGCAAGGGAGAGAGAAAATGATTCACCTCATGTGTATTATTTCAAACACATGCACCAAGATGTTTGGTCCCTAGTTTAGTAAAGTTCGAAGCCATCTTGAATGTTACAAATATCGGGCCTAAGCTGGAGTGGTTGAGGTGTGGACGTTGAATTCGACCCACGGACCTCTGGGTCAGTAAGTTGGCGCCATAGCCACTGAGACACCTCGAACACACCCAGCTGGAATGGGAGAACTCGCCTAAATCACTCCAAAGACACTAATGAATCACAACTACTGTAAACAGACTGGATAGTATCGTGGTGTGGCGGGTTGTGCGACTGTGACCCAGCGAGCTAAGGTAAGTCCAACATTCAGAGCTCCTTACTTTACGCTGACTAGTTGATGGGGGCCTGGATCGCTCAGGTTGGGTGTTGGAACATGTACAGTGACTTGATCCTTAGAAATTTGTATTGCTGTGGCAGTATGACGGCTCGAACCAACGGCGCTGTGGTCTGATCTTTGAGCCAACTGCTTTGGTCAAGAGGCCTGGTCACTCATCTTCTAACCTAGACGCCTCGATAACACCCCAGTTCGCGTACAGCCTTTAAATTCCCGTGAAAAAATGTTTTCACGCCACAACGGTCATTCCATATTGCTATCGGCCGGGTAGGCTTACGCACTGCATACAGCAGAGCGCGGAATTCCAGGCGCGCGAGTGCTGAACCTTTCTTTCTTACACTTTCACAGTCCACGTTCTTCCTTATCCCATCTCACTGCAAACACTTATTCAGCACTTCCAATCCATAGGACTGATAGAAATAAACTTTGAATCAGCCTTAGCGATAGTTTTGTGCAGCTGTTGTCAGTAATAACTCCAAATACCTCCAATTTTCAACCCTGAAAGGTGGTTCTGAGACGTATTCAGGTGTGTGACCACCGATTTCTCAGAACTGTAGCTGAAGTCGGCTGAAACCAAAGAATCCGCAATGTGGCCAGCAAAGGAGCCTTCACTGAAGCACACGGTATTTCACTGAAGAAAAGTATTGAGAGCTGCGAACTGTGGCTGGACTGTGTCACATAAGAAGTTATCGTCAGCTGAGAAGACCGTTGTCATCTGTGCATGATTCGGAGTGGCGCAAAACAAGAGGGGGAAGGTACGTGACTGGGCGGAAGGAAGTGAAAAGTTGGGGTGGTGTTGGTGCTGTCAGTTTCTATTCAGTTTGCTTAAATGAGTGTTGGAGGTGTATGCACCAAGGATGTTTGCGGCAGGATAGCCCTAGGTTTTCTTCCTATTTTTCCTTCTATTACAGGACTTCATTCAAATAAATTACCCTAGTTGTGGAGCAGTGAAACACCAGAGTCCTCCTCTGGTGGTGCCATCAGGGATGATTGCGATTGTGAAAGCCGGTTCACTTAGCTGATTTAAATGTGCGCTGTCTGAAGCAAGGGGGACAACCGGCTGCCCATGTAAGCTGCCTCCAAAAAACAAAAATTCAGGAAACAAGTAATTTCATTAAATCACTTGCCTCGTAGGTCCCTTCGGGCGGTGCCTCTCCGGTGAGACGAAGACCGCTGTGGCTGGACAGTCCAGCGTTGATAACCTGTTGAGTCACTGAGCTCAAACAGCCGTGCTTGATTGAGTACTCCTTGGTAGTCGTCTTTGCGCGGTTCGTTTGGCTACCTTTATACGAAACGACAGTGAAAACCATCGCTTCATGTCTGTTGTATCTGAGTACGCCTCAGTGGACCGTAGCTCCGAGCCTGCGAAAGACTCGTGAGCACCGAAAGAGATTTCCACCGGGTAGAGGCTACACCAATCACAGCTTCAGAACCTACCCAGCGTTAGAGTAGCGCCATATGCGCAGACGAAACACAAACCTGATGTTCCATAACTGTTGGGATCCTCTCGATTCCGTCGAAAGATCAGTGCTCCCAAGACGCTTTCCCCACATGGATGTCTCAGAAACTCAAGAACATAATACTGTCCTTAGGTTTGCATACTTCCGGCCGTTCGAACGTGTATGAGAAGCTCCTTAAAAGCTTCACTAAAAAAGTGACGTTCAGCCATTGAAGTCAGCCTAATCTTTGAAGACCAACATTAAGCACCAGAACTGTTGAATGAACTAACCATCCTCAAGCTATCGTTCGGCATAAGAAGTGAACCTAAAAGGGTAATTTAAGGCTCATGTGCAGTCCCTGGACGTGGTCCTTGCATTTCAAAAAGAAGTAATCGATGTTGTGGGGAGTTCCATAGAGAGGTGCCTAGCTGACATTCCACTCGAGAGAAACACGAGGTCTGGAGTACTGCCAGGTTTCCCAAGCCTAGACAGGGGAATTCGAGATGCAGAAATCTTGTTGGAACCACGGACCTTTCGGTTAGAGAAATCGCGCTGTAACCACTGAGCCATCTCATCCAAGGGGAGTTTGATAATTCGGTCGTTGTGCTCTGACTGAAGTGTTTGAAACCACTAAGACCCGAATCTCGTGCCAATTTGCGAAATCTGCGGCGTCAAGAAGGTATACGATTAAGTTTATGCGATCCAATGTACCAGAAAGGGTTTTTTGTTCGTGTATGTTTGTGAGACACGCTGAATGATCTGAAGCGCCTCCAAGTTTTTGACCGGCAGTATCACGGAAGCCTTGATGGTATTCGATGGGGTAGGCGGATTTGCGGCGGGTGACTAGCAAAGGCGCTTGGCTATGCATCAGGTAATTCAACAGCGAAAAAAAAACAACCGCCACCAACTTCGATGACATGATCACGTGATCCGTATGCCCAATCGTTTAGTGAGGTTACTGCTGTTCTTTACCTCTTCCTGCGAATGGCACAAAGTGCACACAAAACGGTAAGAGAGATTAGACAGATTGATGCAGCACTGCTCCGGTCCCTCAATTCGCCCGGTTGGAAATGGTGCAAGATGGAACCGATCGATGGCGTTCAGTATTGTCAGTACTTCTAGAAGTTTCCTGATTGTGTCTGGAGGTGTACGTGCCCCGGAATGTTCGCAGGACCACTACCAGGCCACGCTTTATTTCCAGTTTAAGACTTTAAATGAGAGCAAATTTTGTATTCGTATGGCTGTAAAGCGTCAGCGTCAACAAGGAAATTGCTGGATGTCTTCTATTGCATAAACAAACACCTCGTTACAGATCCGTCGATACCACCCGATATCAGAAAGGCTTCCGGGAAACCTGAAATTAGAAACCTGAAGACTCCTCGAGTCAGCTTCCAGAGACCATCTCGCAACCATATAACAGTATTTAGTGTAGTCTAGTGCATGCGGAACGAGAAATCCACCAATATGCCATTATGAAGCGACAGGTGGCACCAGTTGGACTATTTCGGAATTTCGAGCACTGACTTCACTAAACACACTTTCGTCTGCGGTAATATAACTGCCGAGGAATGTAAAACTTCCCACAAGCTCCAGAGCTTCTCCCTGAATTCCAAGAGGCATTTTTGGAGGCCGAACATTCCGAAGCATGACTTGGCACTGTGCAGTTGCAAGGCACGTACCAAAAGATGGTGGATGTAGCGAAACCAACAGCGTCAAATGAAGATGAGCATATATCGATATGAACGGGCGATGCGATTGATCTTCCAGTCTTAGTCTTAACATTACGTAGCTGGTTAACTTTAGATGGAGATGGTCGGTGTCAAATGTACGTTTGACAACCTAGTTAACTTCTATGAAAATAAGCGAATGCTAAAATCACTTCTGTAGGAGAGTCTCCCATCCTTGACATCTGACTTGGCGTCACTGGTGTGGACGGCCTCCACAGTGTTCGCTGGTGTGGGCCAGGGACCTCCGGCAGACGCTTTCGAATGCTATGAACACGGCTTCTACCACCTTCCTTCAATAGTCATCCAGGGAGTGAACATGTGTTGAAAGTTTGTGTTCGCTAGATACAAATGACGCTCGGTGCATATAGTTGAAGATGCCCTTCACTATCTGTGTGGAGAACCTCAACCGGGACCGACTGTCAAGATGGGCTCCCACCAGATACAGTTCGCCAACTGAGCATTCACATTGTCTGTCGGAACCGCTGACCAGAACAACCGTGACACATCCCGATAGGAGCTATCTTTCTCACACTCGGAGCTGCTACCTGTCGGAACGTATGCTGACAAATAAAAGCTGTTCAGCGCAACGAGACGCATCGGTCTTAGTTGTGCCAATCAAACGTACAGCCTTAAGGAGACTAATTAGTGGAATTTAGTTCGGTGGATCGTAGTAAGCCCTAGGGCTGAGGGAACTTCTTGTGGCAAATCACAACACAGTCCTACCCACTTGGCCGCAGGAATTCTGGCTCGGATCGAGGGTGCAGTGGGCGAGGAGTTCATGTCTGACTCTTGCTGCTGCTGTGCACAGCACAAGATTACGGAGCCGCATTGGGATCACGATAAGGTTTAATTGTTTTTGACCATATTAGATAACATCCTGGAAGCCATGGTCAACTGTTTGGCGACCAGTTTGCGGTTTTACGACCAACCTTTTCTACAGAGAACTGGTCGTGGGGGAATACCGTACAAAATTGGGTTTTAGTTGTACGAACTAGTCCTCTGTGATGTACTGTTCCTCAAGAAAGACTACTGACCACTGTTTGTTCTTCTAAGCTTTCCAACTCGCTTATTGCAATATAGAACAACTGGAATCTAATCATATCCGGCAAAATGATATACATCTTCGAATAATAGTCCAGGCACCTTCGTAATGCCGTAACATCACCTTTATCTGGTCTGGGAATAATCAGATTTTTGATGTTTCTCAACCGTCCAGTGGGAAAGCCGAGTGGCGACGAGACGTGCTTTTGTTTCCAAATCTGTCTGTCTGATCGGGCAAAATGATCTCGTTTTCGTTCATAGTTTTTTTTAATGAAGGCTTTCATATCTAACCGATCATCACCAGAATTGCAAACACAAAATGTCACTTCTACCGATGAATCAGGTAAATTGTGATCTCCAACGTAAAATCAGAAAACTTGTACACACCCACCAGAATCTGTTGAAAAGTATGATAGTAGAGAAGATTCAAAGTTTACTTCTCTCGTTTTGTTACATATTTTTACGGCGTTCGCCAAACTACTGGCTTATATGGGGCTTCAAAGCAGGTTGTGCCTAGGTACTTTTTGTATCAGAGTACCATAATGTTTCTGTGGTTTCTAAATGGTTTGGTACTCGTCGCTTTATACAGAAGACGTAAGGACTAGAGATTTGCAGTAGACTCTATATCAGAGACGTTGAATCTGGATTGTATCTTTCAGTCTCCGCCAGTTACGGACAGTAGTTGACGGACTCAAGATATCCAGATTGGTCAACTGCCTATTCTTGTTGTAAAATAAGCACCTTTAAAGTCGTTCAGGTGTGACACCTGACATGCCAACGGGAGGCAAGAGGGCTGAGATACTACCAGGTTGCCTAGACAGGAGTAGAGATGCCGACGTTGGGTTCGATCCACGGACCTTGCGGTCCATAACCTGGCGCCTTAACTATTGAAGTTTATCGTGCTTAATAAGCACCCTTAGATGACCGCGGATAAAAAACCGTCTGTGCAAATTCAGATACAAAGCTGTTGCTGAGGTGGATGACTACGCTTTGAGATTAGTTCATTCTACACTTTTAAATGTACGGAAAACAAGTTGACGACAATTCCAGAAAATCAGGCCAGCGTCAGGTCTGTAGGAACCAGGATGCGGCGCACACCATCCTGTGGATCCCAACAAATGAGAGTCAATCGAGCGACTTGGATTTACGGAAAACTAACCTTTTTGTTGAATGCACTTCAGGGCCATACTGACAACCTCTTTCAGTTCCGTTTGCTGTTCACTTGTCAGGCTACCAATGAGTTGACCGTACCAGGATGGATCTGTACGCTCCAAATCGGTCATAATTCGATAGAACGTTACATATTCGTCCATATCACACTCAGGTTTGTCTAATTCGGTTTCGAAGGCTTCAAGGATGGTTTCCTCATCGTCGTCATCATCGCCGGTATCTGAGCTGTCGTCCTCCTCCTCCTAAGTTGAAAAAAAAAACAGAAAAATAAGAATGAAATCAAGATAGGTGAAGACACTAGAAAACTGCACACAATGGACAAATGAGACGAATAAGTTGGTTACTTACCGCAGCCTCCAGCATCTCCATGTACGAGGCGCCCTCCTCGTCAACCTCGTCTTCATCGCTACCTAGAGCCTTGTCTTCCAAATCTTCATCCTCTTCATCTGATTCATCTGCGGGAAACGCAAATATTTCCTATGTCCAGATGTATGCCTCAAGAATACTTTCTCGAAAAGACAAAAGTCTATAGACGGTCACCCGCATGGTTCACAGATCATGAACAAAAAAGTCAAGTCAGAAAAGACCGAAATATAATTGTATCCCGACATGTCAAACAGCTCTAATGTGTACAAAACATACCACTTTCCGCTTGATTTTTCGCTTTCGTTGCGTAGGCCCGCTTAAGTCCATCAAATAAGACAAGCAACGTGGGGAGATAGTCCTTGGCCAATGCTTCAACGGCTTGAGGGCGCTGGTCGGCTGGTAAGGACAGCAGCAGGCACAGACCCAATACACATACCCGGCGATCATGTAATCTACAAGAGAAACAGGAAAAATATGAAAGGATGCAGGCGTTTAGGTGCATAGGTCAGAAAGATCAATGTGTATACCACCGGCAGAACCACGCAACACATTGGCGCGCTGAAAATTTGAGCGATAAACCTCACCGAGACTGACGGCAAAATAAATAATACGCACATGTTGCACTGTTAGGATGCACGAATAATCGCGTAAGATCAAGTGTAGTATAAAGCGTCAGCTATCCGGTAAACGGGATGACACGAGGTCGACCCCGTCCCTCCGCCTATAGTAGTTACACCTAGCATAACCTTACTCCAGTATACGAGTATGCGGAATTGACGTCTTATTGTCTACAAGCACAAGTGCAGGTTGGAAGTGAAAAAGTGGAATCTTAGAAAAAGTCCACGACGCAGGAGAAAAAAACAAGGTAAGGGTAGTTAACCCTCCTGAAAAGTATCACATAAATATGGCTGCGTAGGTTCCAAAAAAATTGGGTTAGTCGCAGCTTTTTTGTGTTGCCTACTGCCACAATATACTATGTCTCATTTTAGCCACGACTCGACCGGTAAACGACTAACGCTAGTCAGGCACTCCCAATTAGCACGTTCATCACTGGAAAAAAGTATGTGCGATATCATATAGGGTTTCCTACTATAAACGTCTTTGAAGAGGATGAAAGCAGGGACCATCGGAAAACAGTATGGGATGGCACTATTCAGGCACTTGACGCAACTGAAAGAGGTGCATAACGCACCTTTCTCTACCTATCCACATACATAGTCGGGGTAGTCATATTATGGAGGCCGAAACCTGAATCAACCAACCAACCCACCGCTACGGCACTACTAGGCTCCACAATAACGCACTGATGATGTCACCTCGATTGGTGATGAAACGTTTGCAATAAAATTGCCCAGCTCAGCGAACAAGCCAACGACCACCATGAATCATAATCATTCAGTCGTGGTCATCATCATCAGTCGTGATGCTCTTCCGCTGCACAGCTACCATGCAACTCTAAGGGAACACAATAGCTGAGATGGTGTCGGGATGCCTTAGCACAGACAATTGCTCTGGAAAAACAAGATTTCGATATAGAACCGCAGATCGTCAGGTTAGCAGTTTCGCCCTGGAGTTATCTGGAGGTCAGCAGCTGAATCACGATAGGCTTAATTCAAAATTCCTCGCAGCACCACAATCAAAATGCCTAAGCTGTCTGGACTGATACGGCGTCGTGAGGAAAGTTCGGATAGCTCTAACCGGAGAAAATCTGAAGACACACGGTAAACTCAAAAATACAGACTAGAGGCCAAAATTCAAGGCAGACGTGCAAAAACACTAGTCAAGTTTGTGTTGAGCTCAGCGATCCACAGGTTATACATTCCATTCAGGGGTGTAGACGGTTTTCGAAAAGCCCAGCCACACGAGGCATCTTATTCCTATTGGGGATCCTTCAGTGATTGTCACAGTCAGGTCACATATTATGCAGTAATTTTCCAATATCGCATGTACCCTGACCCCTAGTGTCTTCATGCATTCTTGGCCTGTTTCAAGCTGACGGTTAGTGTGCCTCGTAGCCGAAATGAACTATGTTGAGATAGAGGACACGCATAAAAGCCTGGAGATAGAAAGCAGAACCCAACTTACCCGAGGAAAACGTCGGTATCTTGCAGCCAGAGCTTCAAAAATTCAACCAGAACAGGTACTGAGGTGCCTGGCCACTGATGTTCTACCATAACTGGTAACACATCAGACGGAGCATACAGTAAGCCGGCAACTACAACCTTTAATGTGGAGAAAGGATGAATCGTTTACAAAAATGAGTCTCCATGGTGAACTACCTACATATTCGGCCGCAACAGGCCGTTTCCCTTAACTAATTAGCCATAAAATTCAATTAAATTATTCGACTCTGGCATAACCGCTACGCAACCTGAAAGGAACCACAAACGGTCATGACGATATGGAAAGATCAAACGCCAGGCACCATAAAAAAAGGTACTGAACGCGCCAGTTCTAATATCGGGCCCGAAATCTGGTCAATCAAAGGAATGAACTGGAGACGGAAAACTGAGGTTAAGCAAGCTTATCCTTCTTTAAGGATGAGGAAACAGTAGTCTCCAATAGCAGAACCGGGTTTAATTTTAGCAGAGTGAGAACAGCGAATAGGGCCACGAAAACATGGGGGCGAAAGAGAAACTGGTGCGTCCAACACCGAACATTATTACCAGCGTTTGTTAACTGTCCCACTAATACTTCCAGTATAGGGCTGGAAGAGATAAATCACTGCTTTTTACATCTAACCTAGATATATATGAGGGCCAATGACAAGAAGTTTGTTGCCTTGATCACTCAGGACTCACTTGCATGCACATAACACGTAGTTCACTTGTGGTGATTGGACGTGTAAGACGCGTCAGGGCGAACTCAATGAATTTAGGAGCGTATTGGTTGATTTGGCCCCGATAATCAAGCAGTAACACTTCCAGTAGTTTGGCCGCATGTAGCTGAATCGTCTCATCCTGTTCATCTGACTGAATTATCTGTGGGAATGGAAATGCAGTGGGAGTAAGCTAGGTCAAGCACAGACAGTAGGTCGGAAAACAAACGTAACGCACGCGTAACGAAAAGTTCATCAGGGCTAAGAACATGAAATACTTCAGGATCAATGGGGAAAATACCAAGTGATTGCTATCGCTGGGACTAAGGCAACCCAATGCAAATCCAGGACTCAGCTACGAGTGCAAAGTGTAGGAATCACGGCAAAATTGTAGATTGCTCTCCTCTGTACTTTCGGCAAAACATGCTCAGAGCCTGAAAATCAAAATGCGCGCGGAAAACGTCGGCAAAATCTGCAAATTGAGAGGAACAAATCGCACAGTCAGCTTCATTTGAACACATCCGTCAAACAACAAACAAGTAATATGAATCGATCACATGTGCAGCAGTACAAGATAAACCGAGTGGCTTAGATAACAACTCACCTGAGAACACATTGTGGCGACGGTTTCAACTCGTTTCGGATCAGATATGAAAGCTGGACGATCAACGGTGATGAAATTGTGCAGGCAAGGCATCATCTCTAAAAAATAACGAAAAGTACGTCAGTTCTGTTCCAATTTCCCATAACTAAGTGATGCGGTCAGTCAATGGTCCAAAAACTGAAACGCGGAACGGTTTGCCAACTGAGAAAAACAGTACGTCAAACACAAGATTGTGGATAAAACCTACAGTAACCCAAGAAAGTATTGGTCCCTAGATGTGAAGATCGCTTAATACTGTTTCTCCGGTGGGCGATAAAACACTTTAATCATCTGTTAGGTATGGCTCTTAAAACCTCAGTAAAAATCAACTGCGAAAGTTTGCGTAAATAAGGTGAACTATAAACTGACAGCTAGAAATGTAAGCGAGAGAAAGGCACAAGACTAGATCGGAAACCGTGATTACACAGGAGACTTGTAAGAGGGAAATTCGACAAACCAGCAAGGCTGTGTTCAGAGGATAACCAGCAATACCAGTTGGTACCTTCTGGCTTCTACTCGTGGCGCCGAACAACCGGGACAGAACAAAAATGTTCGTACCTGAAAAGCAGTCACCAGAATCTTTTTGGAAGATACCGTAAAGCTGATCAAAAATCTGCCACATGAGCGGTGAAACTTTTGCTGTGGTCAGACAGCTTAGGAGATTGAGCGCCTCTTCGTAGAACATTGACAGGTCCCGCTCAAAGATGGTTTGTATTTGCTGCGCAACAATAGGTTCAAGCTGAGCTACCAGACCCTCGTGCTCCTCCGCTATCTGCAGCATTGATTCCATGTTGTCAAGAATGCTTGTGGCGACCATTGAGCGATATTCAAAGGCGTCTTCTGCATCACCACGTTCATCGGCTTTCTCCGAAAATCCATTTTCACCTGTTTGGACTAGCTGCATGAAGGTGAGACACTAGAAAAAAAACGGACTGAATGAGCTTCAAACGACAGGACCACCAAGTACAAACTGGACACATGATGCATAACAATGGTCGTAAACACAACGCGGTTGAGTGCGGCAAAAATAATTTTTGTCCCCATAAAGTATGAATATTGTACAAGGAATACCAAAAAGGATTGGCGAGAATAGGACAGACAGAAATCTTCAAACTCCTCGGTCAAATCACATTTTTAAACTTTGTATATATATATTATATATATATTGCAACATTTTCGATTTTGTGAAAATTCTGAACCGGATTCTGTTGTCCTGTTAATACTGTGTTGGAAGTCCTTAATTCAGACGTCTAACAACCGAAAACTTTCCACATCAAGGTCCAAACAAATAGACCACAAACGAAACTGTATCGGATAAGTTAGCATAAAACTTACCAAGTTCTGCATCAATTCCGCAGCAATAGGAACTATCTCCTTCTCAAAAGATAACATAATTCGCTCGATCACTTGGTTCAGATCATCGAATTCTGTTTCACGAAGTAACTTCAGCAACTCTACGGAATGAAAGAGAGTTGACGATAAGACAGACACCAAGGTTTCACGTTGAAAGCGTTGTTCATTTCTTAATTTGCCACGACAAAGCCCACAAGGTTGATGAAACCTGCTCAACAACTCGCTACCGATTTCGCCCCCATAAAGATTTTTGAGTAAGTGTAGTCCCTGCATTTTCGCCAACCTCATTTCCTGCAAGATTCAATTGGGCCTTCCAGGGAGACCACTTTGGTTTGCAATTGAGTCCTTAGTTCTACACAGATTCCATGAATCAAGTGAATTCATGCCGTCAGTCTAGCCCACCGGTTCTACAGTAAGCAGCAAGTAAACTGAACATTTGGCACAAAAGACACCTGACAGATATAATCATTGGGCAAAGATGGGGTGAATCGGATGTGAAGTTTTCCGGCAGCTGAAAAGGCAGAGCACCTACCCGGTAGACGAGAAATCAACAGCTCAAGTTCATATCATTTTGTTCAAACCGCCTGGGCAGCTCATTGTGGCCTTTACGCAACAGTCATCCGGCAATAAAAAGGGATATCAGGAAAAATCGGTTCATAACAGTGCATCATCCGCAGTGATTAGAAATGCCTAGCTTGTTATCGATGTTGGAAACAGTCGGGAGACGAGGCGTTTTCTTTTCTAGAGTTAAGTCAAATACTAACTGGAACATTGGATGGGTATCCTTTATATGCTGTTACTGGGAACTCAGGATGACAACTATGCAGTACTGCCGCAAATATGCCACGGACATAAGCACACCACCTCCAGCTAAGTTAAGCGAGTTCTTCGTTAGGCAGCACCGGTGAGCTGTTACTGTCTATAAGTTACGCGGCCCGAACCTACCATTCATTTTTCGACTCCAACTTGTCCGATTTAGGTGAGTTGGCGGTGCACTGAATTAGTTTCGTACTTCGCGTGGGTCGCACACTAATGGTGCACCAAATTATTGGAGACCGGCAAAGGCGATCGAATGGCTATTATGCAAAAACAGTGCACTTCAACTTAGGTTGGATCCAGTCCAACCGATAATTACAGGTGAAAAAATAAACTCACGGAGAATTAGATCCCTCAGATGCGGAGAAAGAACTTTGTGCGCTACAATGAAAAAATACAATAAATGACAGTCGGTTGTAAGTGAATAAAACGCTGTAAGTACAAACACTAAGTCTGGTACAAAAAGCTTTATTTTAAAAGCGGCACCAAAGGAAAACCGGTACTCACGGGAAAAAAGTTTGGTCAATAATGGATCATCATCATCAAAGACAGCAACAGATGCTGGGCGGAAGCTTTTACGCAATCTGAGGAAACACATTAGACGTCAGGCACTTGACTGAAAAGCGTGTCATGCATAAGCCCAAAATGGATAACCAGGCGACCCTATGGCGTAGAATGGCGGGCTGGTCGAAAGGACTTCCAGATGTGTAGACATGTTGAAATAATATATTTTGTCTCTTCGAAACAAACTTTCGTGTCGACCACAGCACCTAATAGTGCTATGTGATCGAAGATCCTCTCCAGGGAGTATTTATTTCACAGTCAGTATGCAAATAATGTTAACGATGGTTTGTTTTGATGAGACATGATCAAGGTAGTTATAAATTGAACAGGTTTCGTTCACTCACGAGTTCAGACGTTCACTATGTGATTCACCCGGATGAAAAAACCCGAGGGTTTTTTTTTACAAAGTTGAACACCACTAGAGTTGTTTGAGGCTGAAGATTCGTGCGAAGACAACCAATAGGACCTGAATTGACCATCTATTGCGTACACCTAACAGATTAAAATGTGGTTGTGGGCAACTGAATTGTTGTTCAACTTAAGATTTAACTGTCATCTTCAGTGCCTGACTTGTGATCAGTCCTTTTATTTCGATCGTCCTGGTTTGAACTGACTCCTCGAGTTCCCAGTGGTGGCTGTATCTTGTACTCAGTCACAGTCCGACCACCACGGTTTTCTTTAGAGTAGCCAAATGAAGCTTTAGCAGCTTAGGACCCGTGATAGTGACAGGTAAAAATCAAGGCGCATTAATGGTGTTGCTGTCAGTGATGGTCATGAACTGTCAATGACCAGAAGTAACAGACTGTCATGAACAGATACCTTCACAGAAATCCGTCGTTGAGTAGCACCTAGAGTGTGACTAGGAGTTTGCGATTTTATTAGGGGGTGGATATGAAATATAAAACGAATGTGGTTCAATAGCCGTTCAGCAGTTGTATTTGTCCTTGTTGAGCCACATCAAGCCGCAAATGCGCGGTTTGACATTTCCCCAGAAAAGCTATTCCTGCGCAGAACAAGTCGGGGTGGGTTTCGGTCTAGATTCTTGTTTGGCGGAACCCCCCATCAAAAGCGCTTTACTACTCACAGTTAGGGACTCTGATGACCGGGAAGCCCAGCCCACACGCAATTGGTCAGAAGATCTAAGTACTTGCGGAGCCGGCACCGAGGTGAGGATTATCCGAAAGTGAGGACCCAACAGTCAATCATGAGTCAGGGTCCGTCGAATGTTGGTTGCCAATGGCGCGTCCAAGTGTCCGAATTTCCAGAATGCTGTCGCCCCATACGCCAAAATACGAAGCGCTGTACGTATTCTTGACTTGGTTTTAGGTGTCTACCATAATCTGTGCACCCGCCGAAAAATGCCAGCTTGGGAGAATCATGTAGAGAACTGAGCTGAGGCATAACTGTTATGAAAATGATCCAGTAAGGGTGGCACTTTTGCATACATTCTGTATACTAAGGCTGATTGAAACATGGTCTACCGGCGTCAACTGGTTAAAAAGCACCAAGTGAAAGAATTACTGTAGAGAAAGTTACGCTATACTGCTATTTCCATTAATTCACTTTCACTTGTCATTTCAGCCTATACTGTGCTTATATGTTAAATAAAGCCTATCCTTAGGCGAAGTCTTCTCATTCTACTCAACGGATCAATAGTCGATTAACTAAGTCATTGACTCCCACTACAATTACAACCACCGATGTTGTTCCCGTTCACGTAGAACCGGCGCCAGCAATACGCACCTATCTCAGGGACTTGCGAAAAAGCCCTACAGTCAGAAGTAAAAGGCGTTTTTCGCGGAGTGAGAAATAACGTCAGTTGGTACACGAAAGGACGATGTATTGGATCCGGTTTGTTGGAGGCCTCGAAAGAAACCTTGGGCGCCTTCTGTCTGGATCTAGATCAAGCAAGTTGTCACTACCTAATCGGATCGCCTACCTATAATGTGTTTGCAGTTGGTGCGGTTGTCATGACCATCCATGACACCGTCACTTCGCATTAACCATACTTCGCCGTTATTTTTTGCTTGTGTACATCTATTCTTGGGCAAGTAAAGCGCTATTAATATTATACGCTATTTTGTCTTGTCCTCGGGATCAATTAGCATCTAGTCCCTATCTATAACAATGGTGGGCTCATGTCACACGGTGCTCGGGTACCGCAATGAACCTACGGGCTACACTCTCGCACTCGGTTCTTATGGTTGAGTCATGCCAGAAAAGTAAGAAGGCCGATGAGTCTTCGGTGGGATCCCAGTACGATTCTCCTTTAAGTAGGACCTCATCGACCGACAGTCCGAAGGCTGCTCAACTGCCTAGTCGCTATGTGGTGGATTGCGGTAAATTACCCTAAAACCGCTTTGTATCGCATCAGTAGGGCTGCCTGCCTGTTTAGATTGTCTTCCTCCTCATCCTCTTTTGCCCTACAGATAATTGCAGATCTTTTGGTTTGTCGTGTACTTCGAATCACTAAGTTAACCACACTCTCCAATGAACACTCCATTAGATCCGTTGGTTGTTTGGCTGCTTGCTGGTTGGAAGATAACCAACCTAAAAGTGCTCTGACTCTGAAGTACCAAATCTGTATGAGTGAACCTGTGTTGTACCGCGATCGCTCCCATTAGGCTATAATAACTATTAGGAAACTTTGCACGAATAGATCAAGTTGTCCAAAGGATATCATGTCATATTGTGCTCTCACCAATAACGGAGGAAATCTTTGCCGCTAAAACAGACCCAATAAGGGGATGAAAATGTATTTTTTTACTAGTGGTCCTTCTCAATGCACCAAGCCGCAGAAAACTGTCGAACTGACGGACAGGACTACCAGAGATGGTTCCGTGGTTAGCACTAGGAATTAATGGCTGGAATGCCCGTGATTCAAACTCAACCCCGGTATTTTGACTGCTTCCGTCTACGCTTGGGCAACCTGGCAGTGCCCATCCCCTAATGCTACCTTAGGGTGGATTGGTAGCTAGGCACAGGATGTGTGCTTCACCCGAACGATTTCATATACAGAATATTGCCACTAGGACTGATCGTAAATGCTCGAAATAGTGTAAATTGATGACGGGGTACCAACCTTGTTCTTGTGAGCGAATCAGCTCGGACAGGCATAGAGCCGCAAAGGCTCGGACCGGCAACTCCGGATCCATAAAAACCGCTTTACGTATTTCATCCACGACTTGAACCAATATATTTTGATCATTGAACTTGGCGTCCGCTAGTCTGCCTATGAGCCAACAGGCCCGAGCACGCCTATAGCCCTCCTGGGCGTGTAGCGTTGGAAGAACGTGGTTCACAAGGAATGGTTCCAGGTGCGTCTAGAAAATGGTAGTCAGTTAACGACAATTACTTTATATGCTTCTTTCTTCAGTAGCAGCTCTGCTATTGCCCCATACATATGTAGTACGGCGTCTTTCTCTGACGGGGAGCTGTCTGACGTTAGTATGTGCATACAAAAAGGCATGATATTATTCAGCACCCCACGCCGCTTTAAGCAAGCTTCTGCCAGCAAAGAGAACGCGGAGCTCGATGGATCTGACGGTCGCCCCCAGTCAGCTGAGAGCAACGATGAAAAAAGGATGAAACCTACATGCTGCATAACGGATATACTCGATCGGCTCATCTTGCCACAACTCTGCATCTTCTTCGGAGTGGGATAAGAGGGGGAAGATGACCTCCCGAACAAGAAGCAGGAAATCGTTCCGGAGTATCTTCCAGGCAAATGAATGGCCAAGTCTGGGGAACTCATACAACGCTGAAGGTACTTACGCAGCAGAAAAGTATTCTAATATCTGGCTTAAAACCGGTTTTGAAACGAAAGATTTCCGCCGGTACAATTCACATATTCCAAGCATTGCATTCAAATTGGCGGTAGAAAATGACTTCAGATACCACTCGGCGAATGGTTGGTGCTTCTTGCTGACAACGCCCGGACTCCCATACCTTCTCATCAAATTCAGTCAAATACGCGTTGCCTGACCTACCGCGTAAACAGTCTCAACAAAATTCTCACAGACCACTTCTTCGCTTTCCAAAAGGGGTGTGTTGGGTCAGACGTTTGTACGGAAAAGTCGGAAATGATCGTGCAGAAAACATCATTCCATGGACCCACAGCCTGAAAATAACAAAGAATTTCAATAGCAACTAACCTCTCTCTCCATAGCGTCAAGGGGAAAGTGAAAGTTGACGAACGCAAAGAAAATTTTCAAAATCAGTAACTGCAACATCAAGGATTCCTCAGTTTTTGTTGTGACGAGATTAGCAATCGCGGCGTGCAAGGTGGGCAAAAATTCCTTCATTATACTCGCAACCTTGTGCTTTCCATCACTTTTCTTGTACTCAAAGACCTTCACGAAAGAATAGAAAGATACGAGAGCCCCATGCCATTGGTTCTGATCTGATGTAGATAAGTAGTGTTTGACCTGGTCCGGAAATTCGGGAAACCGCGAAGGAAAGTCATGCTTTATTATTTTCGAGAGAGCAACCTTAAGCTGCGACCTAGAGAATATTATCAAACCAAAAAAGTGGCATACTGGAGAGGAAAAGGAGAGGCAACTACGGCAGCAACAATAGCGTTGCGGATCGCCTGGCGGTCTTGCTCATGTATGTTGAACGTCTCGGATTCCCCCGGTCTATCCGGATCTGGATCCTGCCACCACTCTGAAATATTATTTTTCAGGTACAGAGAGGCCGCCTGTCGTATGCTGACATCCAAGGAATTTTCCAAAACGATGTTGAGCAGAGTTGGGACAAAACCAATAATCTTGTGCATCTAGTATATTACTAGAATAAACGACTTAAAGACATGCCTCGTTCAGCAATTCCGCTGCTTTCGCCTGCTTATCCGGAAGTAGTGTGTCACCTAACGCCGAAATCACACGGTTCGGGTCCATCGCCGCGACAAACGTGCTGCAACACTGGGAGTGGTTTAGAACGCGCCAAAAAGTGGTGCATTCAAACACTGATAGTTCGGCTTTATAGAAGCTATCCAACAGGGCCCACAAAAGGGTAGGCGAGTTTCAGTCCCTCCAAGAGCTGACGACAATGTACATAAAAGAGATCAAGGTTCTCCAGGCATGCTTCGCAGCCAGTGGGTTTGAGTCTGGCAACCATGTTCATAGCTTCCAAGACAAGAAGCAGACAGGTATGCCGCAAAAGCACCTTCGGAGTCTTTGAGTCTCACCCTGCGTACAGTTAATAAGCCTTCCAACCGATGTGGCAGCAAGCTTATCAGCTCACACCTCCGGGCGCAGCAGAGATGGTGTTGAAGTGCCCATCCACAAACTGTCTGTCTTTTCAACAGTCCCCTTGCCCTGAGTAGCCGTCCAGAATTACACTTACAGAGACATGGCTCACGCCAGATGTCTCCCACGCAGAGATCTTGATAGAGGGCTACTTCATTTTTGAGCTGAGCTGAAAAGCGGGAGGGCAGGTCGGGTTGCTTTGTACTTACATGGGCCCATGCCCATCCCGATTGTCCTCTATGATACCATTTCGGCAAATTTCTGCGATGCACTGTGGATTCAAGTTCTGCTGCTGGAGGCCGATTCTCTTGTTCTCGGCCCTACCGTTGCCACTTTAGTCCACCAAAAAGATGATCGGTTTGTCTTACGAACCCTTGAGCAACTCTCTATTGATTTACCTTTTCAAACGTCGAGCTGGTGAGTAATTTTAACGCCTCAAGACCTCCTGGATGGGACTCCAGCGCATCAGGACTAGTGAAAACTTCGCATCAGCACTGACTAGCATGTCATCGCATCCAGATACCGCGCAGGTCATCTGCCATTTATGCTGAATGCGGCCATCAACAACGAGAGACACTTTGTTGATGAAGTTTTAATTAAAGCCCCACTGTGACACAGAGACCAATGAGCGCTGACGTCTGGTTTTATCTGCTTTTGGTCCAAGAATCTTGAACTATAGACGTTGATTTGGAACATCTGCCTTGTGGACTTGAGCAATCAAAGTTGAGATAAGCGTTAATGGGAAATTACACATAGCCATTTTCCGGAGAATTCACGAGATTGATACGACATTCGTCTCGAAACACATCGAGCCGCCGGATGAATCAATGCTACCTAAATGATTCAGGGTCTTCTTAAAAAGAGATCTTTACTATTTTTCCAAAATATAACTGCGAGGTACAAGTAGGACGGACTGGCGTTTCGTAAAATGCTCCCCAGGGGAACGGTCCAACCGTCCTACCCTCGAAAGGTAGAAACGGGGACCGCGCAAGTGACCCTAGAATAGTGTGTGAAGTTTGCAGAAAAGAATATGCAGGATAGTGTTCAGCTCCAGCTACTTTTTCACATTCACTATTATCTATAGATGACTACGAATGGTCTCCACCAAATATGGAGGAAGACATTTGCCAACTCTTGCGCAAGACAAACCTCTTCGGCGCGTTGAAGTCGGGCTAGGTCCGTTAGAGGATCCTGACGGAAAGGTCACTCACGCTGGCAAAATATTTCTCCCTGGTATTTCGCCAGTCGTGGGACGAAGGCAAACTTGCTTCTGTCTGGAGGGAAGCGATTTTTACGCCAATATACAAACCCTCTGGCTGACTATCGCCGGTAGCTGTGGGCCCATTAGTCTTACTAGCGTGTCGTGCAAGGTGATGGGGCTCATTCTGAAAAGGCCACCAATACTCTTCTTACTTCCAGCAACCGTTTATCTCCAGTTCTACATGATTTCATCTCAAACCTTTCTTGCTCGATGAACATGCTCGTATCTATGGGCTGCTCAACACAAGCTAAGGACAAGGCACTCTCGAATGTATTCTATGGAGTCCTACGCATACCAATACTCCACAAACTCGAGTTTCGCAGAATTCAAGGTAAAAATCTACGTTGCATTCAAGCATTCCCATCACATAGAACATTCCCAGTGAGAGTGGGCTCAACCTGCTCTCCTTCAATGCTGGTCTCCATTTGGGCTCCTCAGTTCTCCGTGTTGGGCTCACATCTGTTCCTGATCTACATCAACTACCTTTCAGACGTTATTCCGAGTTCATCCATACTTTTCGCGGACTACTTCAAATCCTGGAGTTTCTATGCAAGCATTCCCAAGTGAACGTAGACTTCAATGTAGTGACCGCTTAGTCGACGTCCCCCTCTGAATAGTGAATCGTGCGTCAATTTTTCTTTCATAGAAGACCCAGCAAACGCCTTTGTCTTGCTTGGTGAGAATATTCCAGGAGACATTACGAGGATAGATATTTAAATGCATTTGGGTATCTGGCTCCCTTCACGGCATCATGGAAAGTCGTCTCAAAAGGCATTCGCCATTCTACGGGTGATTCGGCAGACCTTCGCTTATGTTACTCACATAAGCCTTCAAACACTTTATGGACCTCACGACAGAACACTTCTTGAATATACAAACCAATTTGTCTACTTAGGACGAAAGAAAGATGCGAATGCCAATGAGCGTGTCTAATGCTCTGCATCACATCCGTCTAACTTTAAACGCGTCCCTTGCACCTTGGATCATTTTCGCTCACGATAGCACCTGATACTTACCGCAACGTTTGTCACAGGTTTTTCACCTCTAACTTAACTGACGCACGATGGGGACAGTGATATTTTTTACCTCAGAGCGCACACATTTATTGGGCAAAATTTCCTCATTTCGGATAGGTAGTGTAGCCTTCCACGACGGTTGTTCACGCTGTAACTCGTGCCCAGTTAAGAGCACTTTTAGTTTCGTCCTCGCGTTTACAACAATACTGCTTGGGGCTGAGAACATTAAGGGCAGTGCCAAACGCCTTTTCACTTGTGCCCCCAAGACTAATTAACAGGCGAACACTTGCCGGAAAATTTGGATGAAAGTCTTGATCCTGCGTATACGTGAGAGCAGACGCAGAGGTTCAACGAGGACTGTACTTCCTAATTCTTAAGTGAATAACTTTATCGGCACATTCCAGAACTGGTCTCAAATCGACGAGACGGGCTATGTTGATGTCTAGTCGAATGATACCGATGGGGTGCACGGCAATTCCCAAAGAGCAACGAACGGCAATTTTCGTAATGGAGTGAAAAAAGCACTGAAGGACGTCCATGCAGTGAAATATCAATGGCTGATTCTGGACCATTCTCACTACCCACGATAAAGCCACCTGTCAGGTTCCCTGCGAATGGCATGCAGGCAAAACTTTTATCATTACGAGGAGATTGCTGCTGCTATGGAAATCGCCTGAAACGGTTTGTTTACAAGGATGGAGCCTTAGTCGGAAGTATATTCTAAGGGGATAAAACATGGACGAAAAGCCTTCATTTCGCTACTAGTAAACTGAGTTAATGGACGAAGATTATTAGATAGCCTTGCTTTCAAGCGAGCCCTATCGTCGGGTCCTGCACTCTGTGCAGCATGAAATCAATACGATGAATCAATACGACGGTCAAACAATTTACGGGCAAATATAATCGTGTCCTGTGAACAGGTTTTAAAGTAACCTAACTAGGCTATACCAAGTTATGCCACACGTATAGAATGCTGTCATGGTCTGAAACCATGAACAGCAGATTATTTTGCAATTTTCAAGGTAGTTTAGTCAGTTACTGTTGATACGGCATCCAGCAGACTATGTATGAGGGGCTGACCTTCATCCTGTCCTCTGGAACGACCACAGGACAACATGATAATTTTTGCCGAGTGATACGCAGCTTTCTCTTCGCAAGTTAAGGTGTGATGTAAATCAGGTTAATTGGTAGTTGGCCGCTTGGTCGTTCAAACATGTCACCTCTGTGACCTCCAGTTATTTCGTAGCAATTCTGACCAACCGACAACTTCCAGTAATGTCGGCTTGCTCATAAGACATTCTGCCGCGAAAAAGATGTTATCCTCGGGGTTAGCTCAGATTAGCTCACAATCAAGCGTACTTTTTAATTTTATGATTTTGAAGACGTAACTTTGCTTCCACTATATCAGTAGAGGAATTTCACGAAAGAAATTAGTTCAGTGAACAAGCAATTGTAACTATGCAGCTAACGTTACCCACTGGTTATCTAATGGCCTTGTCAAAAAACGATCACGATCAGTCAGACAAGCAACTAAATATTAGCCCCTTCTGTTGCGAATGAGAGCTAAACAAATCATCTATAGGTGGGAGGAGAAATTTCAAATTACACAATGACTAATTATTAGGAGAAACAGTTATAAACGGATCTGGACTCATCATCATTATAATTGTCAGCTGTAATAGCCGCATACTCGTCGTACAGTGGATTTAGCTGCCGCAGTTTCGTTCACCGATGATTTCGGAGGAGAGGTAGGTAGCTGCGCGTTGCAGGCGGGAGCTGATAAATTGGTGCATAAATCCAGCACTGTCAGTGGGCTGTCAAGTGGGGGGTGGGTTGAAAAAGGAGCTATGCATTGAAGCCAATAGCTTGGATGCACGAGCGCCATTGAGGGCGCGACTGGGCCATATCTGACAATATCTCTAGCCAATAATGTGAACTGTCTAGGGGTCCCCACCCAAGAAGACGGCAATGACCAGCACATCTGAGTTTGCTGGTAATGGCTTTCATACTTCTCTGCCAAGTCATTGTATGACCGCCTCTAGATCTCTTCCATCATTCACGTGGTCGTGCGAAAAGAGCTTTTCGAGGAAGTCGATCGATGGGCATTCGCAGAGTGTGGTCAAGCCAGCGCAACTTATGCAGTGTGGTCAGTTCATCTATCGAGGGTGAGTTATTTCTCCCGAATACCATTCGACGTACTTCAGAATTGCTGATCCGGTGTTCCCACCAGATTCAGGCAATGCTCCGAAGACATCGATGGTCAAACACTGA
>NW_008751717.1:664450-665421 GCF_000715545.1 Opisthorchis viverrini | reverse complement strand
ATGACGAAGTTGAAGAGGAAAGGTGAAAGAGGACAACCCTGTCGGACACCACTTGATGTGGTGAACTCAGGAGAAACCTTCCCGTAGACCTTTACACGGCCGCGGGAGTTGGCGTACAGCGCCTTAATGAGGTTCAAGAATTTATGGGGGACGCCTTTGCTCCGCAGGCACTGCCATAGTTTTTGGCGGTCCACAGAGTCAAAGGCAGCTTTCAGATCAAGAAAAACAACCATTGTTGTTTGCTGGAAGCAGTGTCGCTGTTCCAGAATCTGTCGGAGTGTGAAGATATGATCGATGCAACCTCTTGCAGGACGGAGCCCAGCTTGGTTTTCGTGGATCTGCTTCTCCCTGTGTTCAGTCAACCTTAGAAGGATAAGGCCAGAGAGCACCTTCGATGCCACAGCTAACAGGCTGATGCCACGGTGGTTTTCACATAACGCCTGCGTACCTTTTTTGAAGATGGGTATAACCGTCGACATTCCCCATTCTGCAGGCACTTTCTTTTTGTCCCACATAGCACCAATGAGCTTTATCAGGGGAGTACCAGGGCATTTCCACCCTCTTTGAAGAGGGCTGGATACAGAGCGTCCGGTACTGGTACGTTCTCCCGTTTCAGTGCGGCTATTTCGTACCTTATTTCTTCTTCCGAAGGGCGATCAAGGTTTACATTCCATTCACCCGTTTGCATTATCCCCAACTGCTGTGTTTGCAGTAGGCCACCTGAACTGCACTTCGAAGTGTCCCCATCTCTCCAGTCGACGTTTTTGCGAGTGAATTAATGAGCCATCTTTTTCACTTATCGTTTCGCTGACCGTCGCATTCCTAGGGCCAGTCGATCGTATCAGTTGATAAAGGACACGGCTGTTTCCCGTAGCAAAAGCCTTCTCCATCTCCCGAGCTTTCGATGTCCACCAGAGCTCTCGGTCTTTCCTTAGACTCTTCACTATTTGGCGTTTGAGGGATTTGCGTGC
>NW_008751717.1:644849-663962 GCF_000715545.1 Opisthorchis viverrini | reverse complement strand
ACTTGCGAGGGCCTGAAGGGAAACGAACTGTCAGGCGTGCGCGCACCATGGCGTGATCGGAATCAAGTGGTGTGCCCCAGAAGGAACGGCAGTCTTGAATTGTGGCTCTCCACCGGTGACTGATGGCCACGTGGTCCAACTGGGTCCACGGTTGATTTGTAGTTGGCGGCTGCCAGGTTACGCGGTGCGAACGTTTATGTTGAAAGTACGTACTTGCCAGAAACAGTTCGTGATCAGCACACAACTGAAGAGTCGATCTCCATTGTCTGTGCGGCCGGACGGCGCAGAGACGACTGTTCACTGGGCTTAAATCCAGCAAAGCGCGTTCAACTCTGGGGCTGAGTGCAACTCCCACGCCGTATATTCCACGAGTCACCGCTGCTGGGTCACCGGACGCGCGAAGGGATAAGTGTGAGAGAGCTGAGTTCACTCTTGGCGTTCTGAGATGCAGAACCATGCTCGGGTCTTGTATGCGTGTGCGACTATTTTAGCAAATTCCCAGTGGTTGGGAATTCATACCCGGTAGTTCAATGCTGCCAACAATTTATCCAGAGTACCTTGGCGGCCAAAGGTCGAAGCCCTGAATTCACAAGCTAAACCTAGACGCCTCGGCGGCAGTATGGGACTGAAAACACGGCATGCCAGGCTTCGAGGATGCGTGCTACCCCCTTACCTCTCTGTCACTGAACAGGGACAAGTATATTCCAAAATTTTCATCAAATTCCTAACGTCCGGTTTTTTCTCTTGCACACAGCATATGAAATGATACCAGCTGCACACTTTATTCTTTGGTGTGACAAAACCTGGGATTCAGGGAGCAGTTGCATTGCGCCCAACTTGTGTGAATGGTGTAGCACGCTGATTTGGGTGCCGGTTATCCGCACAATGCTTCCAGCTGCAAAAATTCTACAGTTGGAGTAAAACTTTACACGCCTAAATGTTGCATTTTGTTGCGTATGTGCTCAAAACCCAAAACGTCCTAATCTACGGTGATATTTTTGCAACTCACCAAATTTCACTTTTCATCGAAGGATTCACTGAGGAAACTTACCTCTTGCCCAAAAGTCTTGTGGGATAATTTTCCAGCATCGCTGAGACCCCGGGATGCCATAATTGGGCTTAGACTTTTGGGCTGTTACTCTCAACTCAGTTAGCCGATTGCTTCAGTCCATCAGAGACACGTCATAGCTTTCGAAAATTCTATTCCATTGTGCGAATACTGAGCACTCTGAATTCGCACACATTATTTATTGAATAATGCGTCGCGATGAAAATTCAGGAACACGGATATGTACTAGTATTCAGCTGAGTTGATGACAGGCTAGCCTGCGCGCATTTTACGCCAACAGTCGTAGGTTTTCGACGGCCCAGAGTACGCACACAACACCATAGGCGGCCATGTTCAAAATAACCGGGGGTCTCCAAGTTTCTGCAGCTGTCTGCTGATCTGGCTAGCCCTCGTATCGCAAGTTCGATTCTTGTTTGGTTTTAAGCTCTGAAATTCTTTCGACGCTGTGTACGGAACCTCCAAAATGCATCTATGAAATGTGGAGTGAATATACTACCTCCAAAATTCAACGGCCGAATGCATTCTCCCTTTGTTTTTTTCTTTGTGATCTAGGCGGTCACTTCATTTAGTTGTATGTGGATACAGGGAGTATTTCCCCTCACAGTGCTTGATTGGAATGGTTGGAAGCTTACAGTGAGGGATTTTGAATGCGAAGTGCAGCTTGTTTGGTTGAAGGAACGAAGACAATCAAACCATCTGCCAAAACGGTCATGTAGCCAAAGGGAGAAAAGTAAATTATTAGCCGTCTAGCGAACGGTTAGACACATTTCAAGTGTCAGCAAACTCGGTCGCCAGCTGACCATCCAGGACGAAAATTTTGCGTGCACTCTGATATGTCTTCACTGGTCAGCCATTCAATAAACCGAAGGGCTCTTTCCAATTTTATCGAGTACTTAAAGTAAGCCAAGCAGGTCATCCAAGTTTACACGCATACTTACTTTCGAAAGTCTATAATACACCCCGATAAACGTGGCTATGCGGCAGATCGAGCGATTACAGCACGATGACCACAGTGGCTTTTAAAACTCTGAAATAATACAGCCACGTTTTTAAAATGATTGAGCTCCCAAAGAGGCTGCTTCAACAATAATAGTTTAATAGTTTGATAACTATGATCAGGGAACTTTATTTTATGATGGAAAGCTTTCTAATCCGAGGCGAAACAACAATATGGAAGAATACTTTTCGGATAATTTTCTTCTGCGTAACAATACGTCCTGGCAAATTTAAGGTGTCCAGGTTAACTTTGGGAAATTGCTTCTAAAGGCACGGGCGAAATGTACTTTAGAGATTCATGTCCTGTTCAATTCAGAGGGTGGGCGCACATTTTCTTTCATCTAGTACAGCAGCAGCTGCACCTTGTCAGGTGCTCAACTAAAAATATTGTCTAATTCATGGCTACCACCGCTTGCCCCCCGTGCTCCAAACTTAATCATGGCAGGAGTGATAGTGTTGAAATGCTTGTTCATAAACTGCCCGAGCTTTTTCACCAAACTCTGCGATATTAATCAATGGCCTCGCCTTGAACAACCGTCCATAATCGCACTTACAGAGACCTGGCTCAAACCAGATATACCTGACGCGGAGATATCGATAGAGGGTTAATGTGTTTTTCTAGGTAACTCAAAATGAAGGACTGGTTGGATTGCTCTGTACGTACATGCAGCCCTGCCCATCCCGACTGTCCTCTCTGATATACTCCTGTACCATTTTCGATGCACTGCGGGTCCGAATCCCACCGCGCGGGTCCGATTCTCTCCTTGCGGTGTCCCCCGATTCCCCCTAAAGTTGACCAATTCTTCGTACGAACCCTTGAGCAACTCTCATCCAACTGCCATTTCACTGCTGGTTGTGACTTTAACTCTCCAAATGCCTCCTGGATGGAGCTGCAACGCGCCGGAGCATGTGGACCTTCTGCAGTGGCGCTGATGGAAGCCGTTCAACATAGCACTTGGACTCAATATGTCGTTGCAAAATCAGATACCGTGCAGATCACCTAACATCTCTCTTGGATTTGGTCGTCACCAACGAAATGCACTTCGTTTAAAAGGTAACAGTTAACGCTCCGCTGGGACATTGCGGCCACTCTGTGCTGACCGTTGAATTTAAACTGCAATTAGGCCAGAAATCCGCAACCCTAAACGTGGTTTCGAAGCTTCGTCTATGCAGGCCCCTCAGGAATGCGAATCGTTCTAGAACAAGATAAAATGGAACCGGCGTCAGTGAAAGACTTATAAAGGACCATTGTCCGGAAAGATCACGAAGCTGACGCGATGTTCGTCCCAAAAATCCGGCACGCATTCGGCGTCTTCCAGAAAAGAGGCCTCAACTTTTTCAAAAACTTGACTACAGGAGACAGAAGACGAGCTGGCATTTCGTAAAATACGGAACCGCTGTAAATCAGAAATCCGCCAAAGGACCATATGAAAATAAGCCACCATTCTCGACCTCGCCCGGAAGAAAAGAAATGTACTGTTCAAACACATGAGACGTCGCCTCGGGAACGAACGATCCACGTCCTCGTTGAGGGATAGGAACGGAGAACTCGCAAGCGACGGTATGTGGTATGTGAGGTCTACGGCGAACACCATGTGAGTCTGCATTCAGCCCAGCGCCCCCGACACACATCAATGTAAAGGCCTTACTACGAACAGCCTCTAACCGATCTGTTCTTCACGATGGAGAACATCTGCGAACTCTTGCACAAGAACAACCCATTCTGCGCGTTGATGCCCGGCGAGATCCATCCAAGTAAACGTCGTCTACACTGGCTAATCATTAATAATTGCTGTTTTGCTGGTCGCTTGTTGAAGGTCAACTTCCCGCTGCTTGGAAGGAAGCCACTGCCACGCTAATATACAAAATTGGGGACCGTTTATCGCCTGGCAGCTACAGGCCTATAAGCCTCACTAGCGTGCCATGCAAGATGATGGAACGCATTCTGAAGCGAGCTATCCTAGGATACCTTACTTCCAGCAACCTGATATCTCCAGATCAACACGGATTTCTCCTACAACGCTCTTGAGTGACAAACATGCTCTTGTTTATGGACAGCTTAACCCAAGCCAGGGGCGAGAGTCTCATATTCGATGTCATATTTTTCGACTTCTCAATAGCCCTCGATGGGTCCCACACGTCCCGCTGCTTCACAAATTTGAACTTCACGGGATTCAAAAAGACTTCCACACCGAATTAAGACGGTCATATCGGACAAAATACTACGAGTGAAAGTAGGATCGACCAACTCTTCTCCAGCGCCGGTCTCCATAGGAGTTCCTAAAGTTTCCGTCTTTTGACAACTGCTATTTCTGATATTCAACAACGACCTCACAGATGTTCTTGCAAGTCCATGTCTACTCCTTGCGGACGACTTGAAATGCTGGAATTCTAATGCCAGTGTCCTCTAAATGGATGTAGACGCCGCAAAGCAGTGGTCGTTGGACTGGCACCTTCCTCTGAATGACGAAAAGTGCGTCCATATGTCATTTGGAGGGGACTCAGCGAATGCCTTTGTTATGCATGGTGAGAAAGGACCAGAAAACATCATGAGGATAGATGTCAAAAAGGATTTGGGCATCTGGGTCTCCTCAAACTTGTCCTTCTCACTACACCATGGGAACCCGGCCCAAAATGCATTCGACATTTTACGGATGATCCGACGCACCTTCTCCCGTATTACTCGAATGACCTTCCAAATGCTCTATGGTGCCTATGTCAGACAGCTCCTGGAGGAAGCCAACCAAACTGTCTACTCAGGACGTACGAAAGACGTCACGCTGATTGAGCGTGTCCTGCGGGCCGCCACGACAATGGTTGCTGGCCTCAAATCCGTGGACTACGAAACGCGTCTCGCGACGCTTGATCTCTTTCCCCTGGAGTACCGTTGCCTCTGAGGAGACCTAATTCTTACTTACGCCCTGTTTGATCAAAGCTTGGCAAACAGGTTTTTTATCGTTGACCCGGCAAACACCCGGCGGGGACATAGTAAGAAAATTTTCAAGCTCAGGGCACAGACATTCATTAGAGAAAATTTTTTTCATTTTGGGTAGTAGGTGCGTGGAGTGACCTCCCTCCGACGGTTGTACACGCTCCTTCAAGAACCCAATTTAAACCACTATTAGATATTTATTTATGCGAATCCTCGCGCTGACAAGCATACTGTCACGCGCTGAGAACATAAAGAGCAGTGCTACACCCCTTTTTCACTTGTGCCTCTCAGGTGAACGACAGCCACTGACCGACAAGAACAAAACCGACCCGGGAAACTTGGGCAAAAGCCTCGATCCTGTGTATCAATCCGTGAATTCGCGAATCCGTGCGTGGAATAACCTTCCTTCAACGGTTGTCCACGCTCTCTCCAAAACCCAGTTGGAAGCACCATTAGACAGTTATTTACACGAGTTTTCGCGCTGGCGACCATAGCGCCCGACGCTGAGGACATAAATTGCAGGTGAATGACAACAGCTGAACGCCAAGGACAAAACAGGCACGGGGATCTAGGGGAAATGCCTCGATCTCGTGTATCCATCCGTGAACTCGTGAGACTATTCTTGAACTCTAGGTCATTTATTTGAGTTGGCGGTAGATTTGTAAATAGCTGCGTATTGTTGCGCGCACAGACATGTCGCTCGCGGGTTTCAAGAAGCAGCTTAATAAGGCTAACCAGGTGAGTTAATTTGTGTTCGCTGCAATTTTCCTGTCAGTCGAAATTTCTCTCTGTATGTGTAGGACATATTATTCCGCTTCTCCTAGAATCCCCCTTGTGGTTTCAAATATCCTATAGGTTTTCGGCTCCCTGTAACGGTACGCCGTTAGTTCTATTCTTCTAGGTTTATTCACTACGTTTCGTCCATTTCTGAGACCACAGCCCTTCTCACATTGCCCATGGCAGTAGTATCCCAGTTGACATCCGGCAATTTCGTGGATTCCGTCGGTCCCGAGATGGTCCGTTTAGTATCGAATGGTTAGCATTCAACAATATTGTAATTTCAGGATGACATCGGTTGCTTGATATCGATGGCGATCTTTCGTGAAAACTTATCCTCTGCGGTGTTGTTGATCGTTACACCGCGAAAGACCATGGTCACACTTCATTTGCAGTGAGATGTAATCCGTCCGTGGTTCGCCGCGGCGTTCACAATAATGTCCCGCAAAATCAGTACTTTGGTTACAAACATTCTTAAGCTTTGGCAGGTTGACGGACAAGCTGCGGGCTTTCAACAGGTAATTGTCGATGCAGGTGCAGTATGTACTCATCTTGGCGACTGGTTCCATGCAGTGTCGGTAAAACGTTGCACTAGAGAATTTCGGAAGCGTCAGATGAATGCACCGAAATCTTAATCCTCTAAGGCTTGCATGACGAAGACGTTCATTCATTAGACCTAGATCGCAGGAAGACCACTGAGCACTACGTTGACAACGCACGGAATTATAGGCCAGACCAATATCGCTGGTGTAACCTTCACACAAACTAGCTCCCATCCGTACTCATGAATGTAGATTTCTTGGAGTTTTATTGAGAGCAACCAAGATGTTGAGCCAGCACCTCTTGTACCTTTTCTCACGTCGTTTTGTGTACACCTTAATATCTGGGAAATTGTATTACAAAAGCCCGGTTAGGGGTGGGAGCGCAGGACATCGAGAGACCTTACCATCTATTAGGTCCAGAAATTGGATGTTCCGGACGAACACAACTTCCGTGAGAAAAATTATATGCTTCCACGACATAAGTGACATCAGGAACGGCGCGTTTTTATCCTCATTTACTTGCGACAGTAACTGCCGCTTCTGAAAGCCACCATTATAACCGAGACAGTCGTGATCAGAACGTGGTAGATTTACCGGGACGACCATAAAAACTTCTCCTTTCCCAGTTACCACCAACCACTGCGGACCCAAGAGGCATATCCCTGTTTATCACCGGGGCTCAGATCGACACTCGCATAAACTGATGTATTCGAGACATTCAATGCGATATCTTCACTGGTGATTGAAAACTAATGCGGACAGTGGCCAACCTCTTATTTAGTTCACTTCCGTTATCCGGTCGCCAACCATGTACAAAGGATAAGTTGTTTCTAGCTACTGCAATTCCATCCACCGAAAAATAAACTTTAGTTCAGCTCAGTTTGTCAGTTGTAAGCCATTGGCCGAAGGTACGTTTGCACCAGCTACTAGGGTTTCGGTCACCGGGAGATGGAGGACAGTGGGAGACATAGATTAGCATTGGAGGTGACTGTATGATCCGTTATCTCGCGAAAATCGGCAGTTAGTTATTGAGGGTGATGGCCCTGATGCATGAGCTCTACTGGCTGCCTGACTGAGTCATGCCTGCTAGTGTCATTAACTATTGATGAGTTGAGTCCCGGGACCTCTATCAAGACTGATGGCGTTTGTCTTCCAGAATGAGTTTACTGGTCAGTGCTCTCATATTTAATTGCCAGGTCATACACTGTCCACTTATCGATTGCCTTCACTTAGCACAGCTGGGTGAAAAGACATGATCTTCTGATACGCTTAGTGAATGTCCGAAACCGCGGAACTATGAAGTATGCGCAACTCGTCTAGTATGGAGGAGTTCCTGTTTTCCCAAAACTTTCTGACTTATCTCACCATTGCTAATTCGGTGGTCAAGCACTAACAGCTTTCGTATATCCTATGCTACGTTTCCGGTCCACAACGCGATATGGATCTCCCTTCCGCAATATACACTCTGCCCATGACGGACAAAGTGATGTCACACCGGTTCAATAGGCGTCGGTGGCTGGAAAAAGCTTCCATAATAAAATCTCGTCTCCAGCCGGTACACCGGAAATTATGCAATTCCCCAGGTGAACAAATTTATCTGCAAGGATATGAAACAAGGAGAACTATGTCGTCCATATATTGAATGTCTGAGCAAACGCCCCGGAGTAGTACATCTAAAACAAAATAAAGGAGAAAAGGCGGGACGAGGCAGCCATGTCTTAAACCGCTAGACGTGATGAAATTCAGCGAAGGCTTGCTGTATACTCGTCCACAGGAATTCGAATGCAGTGCCCTCATGAAGGTTATAGGTTTGGAAGGGACGAGATGGACCAAGTGGTTAGAGTGCGAATTTACTGTCCGGAAGGTCCGTTGTTCGAACCCGACATCTGCCTTTAGACTTACCCTGTCTAGGCTTGGGCAACCTGGCATTATCTCAGCCCTCGTGCTTTCTTCGGGTTGCATGTCAGCTCGGCACCAAAGGGGTGTTACAGCTGAGCGATTTTTTTCATAAATTTGGAACAGACACCCATGGTCACCAGACACCTCCAGCTTAGTGTTTAAAGAGCGCGGTCACCGGGAGATGGAGGACAGTGGGAGACATAGATTAGCATTGGAGGTGACTGTATGATCCGTTATCTCGCGAAAATCGGCAGTTAGTTATTGAGGGTGATGGCCCTGATGCATGAGCTCTACTGGCTGCCTGACTGAGTCATGCCTGCTAGTGTCATTAACTATTGATGAGTTGAGTCCCGGGACCTCTATCAAGACTGATGGCGTTTGTCTTCCAGAATGAGTTTACTGGTCAGTGCTCTCATATTTAATTGCCAGGTCATACACTGTCCACTTATCGATTGCCTTCACTTAGCACAGCTGGGTGAAAAGACATGATCTTCTGATACGCTTAGTGAATGTCCGAAACCGCGGAACTATGAAGTATGCGCAACTCGTCTAGTATGGAGGAGTTCCTGTTTTCCCAAAACTTTCTGACTTATCTCACCATTGCTAATTCGGTGGTCAAGCACTAACAGCTTTCGTATATCCTATGCTACGTTTCCGGTCCACAACGCGATATGGATCTCCCTTCCGCAATATACACTCTGCCCATGACGGACAAAGTGATGTCACACCGGTTCAATAGGCGTCGGTGGCTGGAAAAAGCTTCCATAATAAAATCTCGTCTCCAGCCGGTACACCGGAAATTATGCAATTCCCCAGGTGAACAAATTTATCTGCAAGGATATGAAACAAGGAGAACTATGTCGTCCATATATTGAATGTCTGAGCAAACGCCCCGGAGTAGTACATCTAAAACAAAATAAAGGAGAAAAGGCGGGACGAGGCAGCCATGTCTTAAACCGCTAGACGTGATGAAATTCAGCGAAGGCTTGCTGTATACTCGTCCACAGGAATTCGAATGCAGTGCCCTCATGAAGGTTATAGGTTTGGAAGGGACGAGATGGACCAAGTGGTTAGAGTGCGAATTTACTGTCCGGAAGGTCCGTTGTTCGAACCCGACATCTGCCTTTAGACTTACCCTGTCTAGGCTTGGGCAACCTGGCATTATCTCAGCCCTCGTGCTTTCTTCGGGTTGCATGTCAGCTCGGCACCAAAGGGGTGTTACAGCTGAGCGATTTTTTTCATAAATTTGGAACAGACACCCATGGTCACCAGACACCTCCAGCTTAGTGTTTAAAGAGCGAACTTACTGGCCGGAAGGTCCGTCGTTCGCACCCAACCTCAGCATGTCGAATGCCCTGTCTAGAGTTGGGTAACCCGGCAGTATCTCAGCCCCCGCGCCTCCTTTGGTCATCATACTAGCCACTGCCAAGATTTTAGAATATTAATCAGGTCAAAAGTAGCTCTCAGGTCAAGAAAAACGATCAAAGTGAGAGGGTTGAAGGAGTGGCGCTGTTCAAAATTTTTCTCAGAGTAGAGCTATGGTCGATGCATCCTCGGCCAGGGCGGAACCCAGCTTGATTCTCGCGAATCTGTCTCTACAGATAATCGAATAACCTGCGAAAAAATAATGCCAGAGAGCACATTAAATGCAGCGGAATCCAGGTTGGTGCCAAAACATGTCCTCCCGCCCTTGTTAGAAACTGGGATGGCGGTCGAAAAGGCCCATTTCGCTGGTATTCTCTCTTCGTTCCAAATCCTCTGAATTATGGATATCAGACGGTCCACCAGGACCTCACTATCTTCTTTGAAGAGTGCGGGGTACAAACCATCCCGGCCGAGTACCTGGTCGCGTCGGAGGAATGATGTCATTCTAGATTTCTCTTGTTGATGGTGGGATGGTTTCAACGTTCCTTTCAAGACCGCTTGGTGCTTTCAGCGGTTTTGTTGAAGGAGACCGGCTGAACTCTTTTGAAATGCTCAGCCCATCGTTCAAGACGAGGATTTCGTTAGAGGATTGCCGTTCCGTATTTTTCGCATATTGGTTCGTGGCACCTATCTTCTTTTGACGGGTTGAGTGAATTGACTGAAAAAGGGCGTGGCTGTTGCATGCAGCGAAAGCCTTCTTCATATCCTGGACCCTTGAAATCCGCCAGAGTTCTCGGTCATTCTTCAAGCTCTTGATTATCCGGTGTTTGAGGGTTCTGTATGCGCCATCATAATTGATAGTCGTTGGTATGGCGGCAATAAGAGCTGCTGATCTCGACGATACCTATTGTTAGTTTAGTCGAGTCAGATGGCTTGGACAAACAGTTCTTGAAAATGGGAACGTAGCTCTTTTATCATCCCGCTTCCATTCATCTTCCAAGCAGTCTTCCTCATCCGCGTAACCGTGAATTACCAGTAGCTTTCTCTCCAGATCAGCTCGATGCTGTTGAGCTACTGAAACTCGTCAAAGTTGGTGAATGGAGCTGCACCGCTTTGACACGCTTAATGTTGACGGAAAGTGAGGCGCTAACTGGGCTCGCACAATGGCATGATCGCAGTCAACTTGCGTAATCAGCGAGGAGCGACAATCCTCATTTGAGGCTCTCCATTGGTAATTGATAGCTACATGATCCAGTTGAGTACATGAATGTCTTGCGGTTGGTGGTTTCCAAGTAAATCAATGTGAGCATTTGTGTTGGATGTTCGTAATGGCCAGGAACGGAACATCTTCAGCGTACAACTGAAGATGTCACTCCTGATTATCCACACACCGGAGCCTGATGTATCGCAGTGGTTAAGGTGCGAACTTACTGACCGGAACGTCGGCCTGCATCTCGACTACTGGACAACCTGGCAGTGTCCATCTCTCGTTCTTCCTTCGGCTAGCATGGCAGCTAGGCACAGAAAGGGTGTTTGTCATGGTCTCTAATGATGTGCCACTCGGACTTGTCAGCTACACCGGAGTCGAGAAGACAAACGACCTCGAGGAAGGTATAGTGTAAACAACGTAATCGTTCTGTGATATGGATCCAAGTGGACCGGAATGCAAAGAGCTAACATTCCAACAGGATATCAATGAAAGGCTAAAATAGAGAAAACAAGGTTTCAGTCTACAAGACAAATTGTTAGCGAAGCGCATTTGTTTGTTTGTAGGCGGCCCTCTAAATATCTCCCCTTTGAAGTGCTTGATCGTACGACTGCTGCTGCGGGTTGACTTGCATTGGTATGACAGACTTTCGTATTCGATCCATCCACTCCGTTTTCAAGTTTCTGGTTCAACATCAGCTCGGGAAATTCAGGCTTTTAAGGTAATTCAAGAAGAAGAATCTCAAGTGGACAACCAGGATCCAGTGTAGCTGTCGCTGGAAAAAAGGCAGAGCGTTGCTGATCGAACTGACGGGCTTAAATGGAGGAGCCTAAGTTTACCTCATAGATAACCTTTCCAACACGGCGCACAACTATACGTTGTGGCCTTTTTTCCACATCACTACGATAGTCTTTTGCCAAAACAAATTGACCCGGTATAGATATATTATTTAGAGCACCTTGATGTCGACTGAACTGAACTTCCATATTTATGTTTCTACCGGTTGGAGAGTGTGGTGTTGGAAGGATTTAACGGGTAAACGGCTCTTCCGGTTCATAAGTACATCTACCGGAGACTTACCATGTGGAGCGTTAACATTTGGTGTCGCCCTGTCTTGATAGGTTCCTGCTTGGTCCCCTCTTCTTTGAATTTTAGAAGTGCGCGTTTGAAAGTGTCTGCACTTCTTTCCACTAGGCCATGTGACTGTGGATAGAACGGTGGTGATCGCACATGTATGCTGTTTTTTGACAGAAAGCAGAAAATTCGATGGAGGTGGAAGCACTGTCTTTGTCAGAGACAACGGAACTCCAGAATGGCATGAGTAGTGAAATGGTTCATAATGAATACTTCTGGCCATTTACTGTAGGCTTCCATGAGGATCCGGTGTTGTTGGCGATTTATTGGTCCCGCAGAGTCAAATTGAAGTCGTGAACATGGCGTTTCTGGGACAGACCATGAACATAATTCTGTTTTCGAGGCGATTGTGCAGATGATTGGCAGTTTGAGTACTTTCGTACATGCTCTGACTGCTTATCTAGTAGACATCGCTACGTGTTAGCATCTTCATGCAGCTAATGCGGGAAGGTTTAAAATGAATTTTTTTGGGACGTTGCGCCGTAATTTGGTGGGCACAATCACCCGTCCTGCGAAGAGTATGAAACCGTCGACCTCGGAATGGGAGGGTCAGCGTTGGTAGAACGGCTGAATTTGTTTACTGGAACATACTAGAGGCCCGTGTATGCGGTGAAAATGGATTACCCTTCGAAGTAACAGATCACAACCAGTGGCGTCCCGAACCACATCGAGTTAACTTTGTTCCACCGCTATTGAGGCACCAACAACATCCTCGGGACATTAAGAATCCGTGAGTCTTTATAGTGCACCAGCTTGACCAACAGCCAACTGGTATTTGATGGGGAAGTCGTCGCACGAATGCACTTTAGCTCAACTTTGCAGTCGGTGTGCTGTGTAAAAAGGGATGCCTTTCTTCGATCTGAGAAGGCAGAGAGGCGGCTTATGGTCAGTGACAACTGTAACATAACAGGGGTCGAGTTTACAATGCTGAGGTGCTCTCCATACTACTATACGGATCAGAAACCTGGTCGTTGCGCGCTGAGAACGTCAAAAGACTTTCAGTGTTCTACTATCGATGTCTTCGGAGCATTGCCCGAGTCTGGTGTGAACACCGGATCAGTAATGCTGAAGTACGTCGAATGCCATTCGGGAGAAATAACTCACTCTCCTTGGGTGAACTGATCACACTGCATAAGTTGCGTTGGCTTGGCCCCGTGCTGCGTACGCCAGTTGACCGACTTCCTCGAAGGGTTCTTATCGCACAACCACGTGAAGGGTGGAAGGGAGCCAGAGACGGTCAAACAATGACTTGGCAGCGAAGTATGAAAGCCATTACCAGCGAACTCAGATGCGCTGATCATTGCCGTCTTTCTGGATGGGGACCTCGAGATGGGCCACATCAACGGTTAGAGACATTGTCAGCCATGACCCAGTCGCGCCGTCAATGGCTCTCATGCATCCAAACTGTTGCCTTCAATGTATAGCTCCCTTCCTAACCCCCCACTTAACAGTCAGCTGACAGCGCTGTATTTACGCACTAATTTATAAGCTCCCACCACCAATGCGGCGCTACCTACCCCACCTCCCCAAGTCATCGGTGAACGAAACTGTCGCAGCTACCACCACTGTACAGCAAGTACGCGGTTACTACAACTGACAATGATGATGGTGAACGTGACGTCCGTGGAGCATTTCGGGGATTTAGTGGCAAAGATTATCGCCAAGGCTTCTCTTTCGATCTGGCCGTAATATCACTCTGGTTGTTATGGCTCTACCTGCGTGAGTAATTTTTTTCCGTCAGGAAAAACGTAAGAGATGACAGCTCCATTGCCATAGTTGGCTGCGTCTGAAGCAACAATAGTACCCAGGACTGGATTGTAATATGTCAATAGCAGATCAAAACTGAAGAGTAACTGTACTGTATCAAAAGCGAAATGACACCCATGTAAACAGTTCCAAGGTACAGCCTTTTTAAACGATGACGTAGTGATTCTCAGGCACGATGCATATCTGACAAAAATGCAGTGGAATGGCTTGCCAAACTGTGGAAGGAGCGCAAGGTTGCTAAATCTGTCGGTGCTGGCATTTGCTGTATGGCAGAAATATTTTCTTGTTCTGGATGACGACTGCTTTCGTCAAAATTAAATCTAAGATATTTGATAGATTTGAGAAAAATGCACATTTTTCTGCATGTAGACGAAAACCATATTGTTGGATTCGTCCCAGTACACAATGCAGATGATGCGAAAGTTCTCAACTAGAACTTTTAAGAACGATGCCATCCAAATAAAGCGGAAACTCTTGATAAACCGTTTAATATGGCATCCATTGTTTGTTGAAATATGGCTTGTGCAGATTTCACCTCAACTGGTAAAGGAAGCAGTGAAGCATCGGCGTTGAACGTTGACGTCATGCTGTCCATGATGATGATGAAATTGAAACATACCGCAATGTGTACTAGTTGTTAAAAGTTCTTAGGATGTCATAGGATATTTCTATTTGAAGGTAACTATCAGTGAGATCCAGCCTTGCGAAACATTTGCCACCATTGAGCTTGGTGGACATATCCCCTGGTATCGGTAATAGATATTGGTGAGAGTCGAACACGGCTTTTAACGCGGTTGATTAATCACCACACGTGGGAACCCTGCCATTTTCTTTTTTGATGACAATAATGAAAGATGCTCATGGCGAATGGTTTAAAAAATAGCAAAGGATATATTCGTTCAGATGTAGCACCCTTTCGCTGCCTGACTGCCATGTTACCCGAAGGAAGCACGAGAGCTGTGATACTGCCAGGTTACTCAAGTTTGAACAGGAGAAGTCGAGATCCGGTTCGAACCACAGACCTTGCGGTCAGTGAATTTGTGCTGTAACCACTGACTGGATAACTCCAGATTGCTGTCGCGCTCCTCTACCAGGTCATAGGTTGGTCACGTCTCTGCTTCTGACATACAGAATCGGGCACCGAAAAAAGCCTGATACACGGGTCTGTTGGATTCAGGAATATACCAGTTTAGCGGCACAGGTTTCTGCAAGTAGAATTCGCTGCTCATACCCCGCAGATTCAGGCACTGACCCTATGACATAATACAATCGGAACTGGTACAACTTCAAAGGTAAGCGAAATGCACCACTAATTCCAACGCCGCTCCCTGGGATGTAAGTGGCGTGTTCAGTGCCCGCATATCCAGGAGCATAACCTTACGCTTTGCGGGTGCGAAGTGCACACCAATAAACGCGGCGACTTGGGCCAGTTCATCCACAATCACCTGCAACTTCTCCTCTTCCTCGAAGGTGAGAACGATGTTATCTGCCCATTCCAGAGTACAAGGTTTTCGTTAGCACCCATTAGAACACCCAGGTTTTGAAGGCTTTCCAGTTTTCACCTCACTATCTCGTCGGTCACGAAATTAAACAGGCATGGAGAGGGTGGGAATCCCTGATGGACATCGCTTCGTCTACGGAAGCTTTTGGAGGGATCTCAGAAACGGCTCTCACAAACGTCTGGAAGTCTGAGAATACAAACAACTTATCATGTTTACAAATTTTTGGGGCGCTCCTTGATGGACAAGCGCGTTAAGTGGAACAGATCAAGTCGAATGCGCCTCGGAAATCCAGGAATACTGAAACTTAGGGTCGTTGGTACGTATGACGTTGTTCTATCAACGGATGGTGTAAAGATGTGGTCAGCACAACTCCTACCAGGACAGAATCGTGTCATCTGCTCTCGAGTGGGAGTTCCAGGGGCCAACATAACGCACCGTAAGCACAAATGACTCCAGCAGTCACGTTGCAATGGATGTCAAGCTGATCACCTGTAGTTACCGCACTCACTACGAGCCTTTTTTTCGAAAACGGGTGCTCTCACTGATTTTCCTCAGTTTTCTGGTACAGGAAAAAAGATCAGAAAGGCGGCGAGGACTTCAATTCCATCTTTGAACAATGTGGGTAGGAGACCATCTTGACCAGGAGCTCGGTGGCGCTTCAAGGACCATTTGTAGTCATAAACCTCCAAGGCGCTAAGGGGCTCCACTGTCCTCATCCAGGGTTCGACTTCAGGCGAAATCTTCAAATGAACGGCAACGGTACGCTACGAGAATCGATGTCTGAAGTACTCGGCACAGTGGTCTGTGTTCTTTATTCGAGATGGTGACGTCACCTGATCCTGGGTGGTTTCGCGTACAGAGGCTGTCCTGGACCGACCGCAGGGATCAACTGAAACGGTTTTCGGAAAATCTCTGTTTGGTTGGCCTCTCATTTTCTCAGCCTTCTGTGTCCACAGGCTTCACGGTCGGCGCACAGGCTCACTTTCAATTGACATCTAAAAATCCGTCAGGCCAAATTATGTTCGGGACTGGCGAGAACATTTCCCCTTGATTCGAGCAGCGACGCTGTCCTTTCTGAGCTAGCCCGGTGTCATTGTGCCACAGGCCAATTGCCCAGCACTGTGCGAACAGGTGACGATCTCGTTCCCACATGAATTCGCAGCTAATGGAGAAGAACTTAGGAGAGACACCAGAAGACAAATCTGGTAAATTCGCACTTCTCCTCAAACGCCACTGTCTTGCGATCCGGCTTTTGAGGAACAGGATGCTTTATGTTACCGTATTCGTCCTCCAGTCCAGGTTTATGTGCCCTTGAAGTAACCCAGCCCATGCAAGACCACGGTTCTCAGAAATAACGACAATCTTCTGCTAAATCGGCCGTCCACTGCTGTCATATGACGAGTCATTTGCCTGCGGCAATGAGTAGCGCGGGTAGGGGAGAAAAGAATACTTCTGATGACTTCCTACCTTCCTTACCTGGCAGCATGAAAAAATCTTTCCTCTTAGCTCCATCCGCACAAATGATGAACAAGTGAGGCATGGTGAGGCGTGAAACACTGACTAGAGAGTAGCAAGCGAGGCCGTCGTCTGACAGTGATTACGTCGATAAAATATCCACACACCTTCAGATATCAAAACGACACCACACATATGAACGAGCCACTACTTTAGTGCTCCTGGATTTCCAATGTATATTCGAATCAGTTAACCGAAATTTTGGGACGCACCCTGCTGCCAAGGCGCGTTGAAACGAAATAGCCTGTCAACGAAATAGAACGCGCTTTGGCAGTCATGAAACACCAAGATTTTTGGGCGTCTGTATGCCAGCACGTAGTCTAGCGTTTGACGGAGGATGAAAATGTGGTCCACATAGCCCCTCCCCGGCCGGAATCCTCTTTGAATTTTTCGGGTTTCGTTTTCACACGCTTTTGTAAGACGTTGCAGATTAGCACAAGATATCTGGATACAATAGGGGTCAAACTAATTTCTCTGTTATTGCCAAACTGTTTTTGAAAATGGGACCCACTATCGACTCGTCCAGGTTGATCGGGACGGTCCCTTTAATCGAGATGGAAGCAAAACCAGTTAAGCAAGCGCAAGCTGAGGGTTTTGTCTCCATAAACAGGTCAGGGTTGTTTAGGACCAGCAACCTGGTGACACCTGAGGCAACAAAGGTAGTTGATTATATTCCTGGGGTTCCGAATTCACTGTCCATGTGGCGGTTCTGAAATTCGGCTGAGCAACTTCAGGTGGCCGGTTGATTCGTTGTTAGAAGTCTTCATCCCAACTATTCGGGCGCCCTTGTTTTTTTGGAGATACGCCAGTCGTTGTTATCACGGATTAATTTGCTCGTGAAGGCACCTTCGGGCATACTGCGCGCATAAGCTAGAACAGTTTAAGCGAATTCCAAGAACTTATGGCCTTCAACTTTTCAACTTTCTAGACCCAAACATCTAACCCAGCCTGTAAATTAGAGCTACGGTGAGTGTGTTTTACGACCAATAAGGAGCTTCATATGCTGAGTTACGTACGGTATGTGACGGTGATTGTCTCGTATCGGTTGCAATTAACGTCGCCTGAGAATAAGGCATTTAGGGCCTCACACAAGATAACATGTTTAGCCGGAAGGTCAGAAAGCCTTAATGTTACCAAACGAGCAGTGTATTTCTACATTTTCCCTGGAAACCTTATCGAAAATCTAGAATAACCCAACGCGTGAATCGGGTGGAAGTTTCAAAAATACTGTCGGCCGTCAGCCGATGGCTGGGTGGCCAATCGGACTCCAGGGCTGTTCAGCAGCAGGACACCAAGCTGTATAAAGCGTTCATCACGTCCTGACCCACTACTGATAATGTCTATTGTCTATCGGTACAAAGCTGCAAGAGACTACCAGTATCGGCATTAGTTTTAATTTAAAAGCTGAAAAGGGCTGCAAGCAGCGTCTTTGATGAGTTAAGACGCCTTACTTATGCAGTGAAATTTCCAAGCACAAGATAATAGGAACCCAGTTAGTTCCAGGATAAATGTATCGAAGAAGCAGCCCCACAATTGGTGGATTTGTAGAAACCAAAAATAAGAGTGATAATTTTCCGGTCATTGGGCTTTATTCTAGAAGCCAACAAGCAAACGATGTGTTGGCGGATACTGACGTGGAAGCTTAACCCAGAGGCTATGCCAACGCCGGCGCAACCAGCCGCAGTGAAGAAAGAGTCGCTTGAAATTTTTAGGCCGTGACATCTAGATAAGTAAGATGTGGTGAGGTCAATTACTGCACTTGAATCCTACATACTAATTTTGGACAAATAACGTCGGTGGGTGAAGCATCAGTGCCAACACTGATGTTGCTGTCTTTGATGAGGATGATGAGATGAAGAAGTTCATCCCCCAGGGTCGCGAGAGCGCAAGTAGTACGGGATGTTTCGTTGGGAAACTTGGTCTGAAACCGGTTTGGAGCTCTAGGCCCGCCTTATTTTTGGATCAGCATCCAAGGCCATCTTGGGAAACATCGTCAAATTTCGTCTTCACTGCTTTCGGTGGCACTACTTAAATCTCGAAGAAATATCACAGCCGGTTCCGAACATAACCCGGTACGAAGAGCTATCAGACGCCAAGTGAAAGTGAGCCTGCGATCCGAACGTTAAGTATGGTGGACACAGAAATCCAAAGAAATGGAAGGGGCCCAGAAAGCAGGTAATGCCCGGAGATTAGTTCAGTTGATCCGTGCGACCGGTCCCCGGAAACCACCTGTGAGTGCAACTATGAAGCATCACAATGGAACGACCATCTCGAATAGGGAGGAACGCCTTGACCGCTGGGCTGAATACTTCGAACAACAACTGTCGTGGCCTCCAGCCGGCACTTATCTAGAGCCCACAGGTGAAGTAGAACCCTGGACGGTGAACGTGGAACCACCTACGGCCTCG
>NW_008751717.1:597499-641826 GCF_000715545.1 Opisthorchis viverrini | reverse complement strand
TATTAGTTCTGATTGTAGTGTGACAGATGAGGTGAATGCACGAATCTGCAAGGCTCGGGCCGCGTTTGCTAACTTGAGACACCTATGGCGTCAGAATGGTTTATCCCTGAATCTGAAGGGACGTGTGTATCAAGCTACAGTACGGGCTGTTTTGTTGTATGGCTGTGAGACTTGGCCTACCCGAGCAGCGGACCTGAGACGTCTTCAGGTGTTCGACAATCGTTGTCTCCGAACCATAGCTCGTGTGAGTTGGTGTCGGCGATCCCGTAACGAGGCAGTTAGAAAGCGCGTTTTTGGTTGTGTAACGGGTACTTCCATTGAAAAATGTGTCCAGCACCAGAAGCGCGTTGGTTGATGTGTTACGTATGCCGAACCATCGTTTGCTGAGGAGAATGCTGTTTTCCATGCCCAATTCGGAGTGGCGTAAGCAGAGAGGTGGCCAACCCTTGACTCGGCAGAGGAGTATGAAGGAGATCACGAGACGCTTGGGTGCTGTCGGTGCTACCCGCCTTCCAGGATGGGGACCGCGTGATCCTCACTGTGCCTGGTTGGAGACACTACAAGATATGGCTGCCAACCGATGTCAGTGGCGTTCTTGTTGTCAGTTTCTATCCAGGTTGTCTGGGTGAATGTGTGGAGGTGTAGGCACCTCGGAATGATTGTGTTAAGCTAGCGCGAAGTCCCTCCCCCATCCACCTTTATTCTTTTCTTTACAATAAGGCTTTCAAATAAGTCATGGTTGTACGGCAGTGAAGCATCGGTGTTGAACACTGATGTCATTCTGTCGATGATGGTGTGATGGTGATGATACTTCACTGCTTTAGTGAAGTGTTCTGCAGTGTCTGTGGAGTTCGAAGCAGTACACACAAATGATAAGGGTACATTGAAAAGATGAGGTTTGTCAATCAAATCAAGTTCAAGAGTGCTCAAATTATGGCAGTCACTGAGACAACAGGTTCCTGGGAAATAAACATTGTTGAGGGATACATTACAGGCTTACTTACCAGATGCATTTTGGGCCCGATGTTTCGTGAATGATACAAGCAGTCTTCCCATTATCTCCCCACTGGAATGTGGATCAACGTAATATTTGAAGCTGTGTCGAGCTGCAGACGGGGATGTTGTCCCGATGTTTCGTGAATGATACAAGCAGTCTTCCCATTATCTCCCCACCGGAATGTGGATCAACGTAATATTTGAAGCTGTGTCGAGCTGCAGACGGATTGGGATGTTGTTGCTGAAAACTAGGGGGTATTTTCTTCGGAACTCAAATTCAACCTGTAATCCTGCAAACACAGATCTGGACTGTGGACGTTTTCTGTTCGGCTGCATTTTGGCTGCTACTGATAAAACTGTTGGCACTTTTTTGGGTTTTGGGTACTGTGGCCCTTGCAGACATCCTGACACTGGCGCTTCTTGAATGAATAAAAACGTGCATATTGCCACTCACCAGAGGACCAACACGATGTTGGCGGATTTTTCTCATAGGTAACAACAGATCGCTTCAGTGTCATGAAACCACTAGAATTAGTAGGTCGTGACATCTGCGGTACCATTGCGGTATCGTGTTTAAGATTACGCGAACGTTGGCATTCGATGGTGAGTACTTTCATGTCCTTCTCGTTCTTAGACTTGGAAAGTAATAAATATCTGATAATAATAAATATCTGATTCATGTGGATAGTGCAGACCAGCAACGAAAACGAATCACTTGAACTGATCCTCTGTAAAGTCCTGAAATGGGAATTTTTCACACTCAAGGTTGACGTCACTGGTAAAAGCGACGTACTCGTCGGCGTCACTCTTGGCCAATTTGAGACAACTGTACCAAACATTTAAAAGTGAATGGTGCTCACCAACTTTTCACCGGATTGTTCTACTGTTTGTGAAAAGCTTAAATCATTTGGATTATTTGGGGAAATGAGGTTTTTCAACTGGTCATGCTCGAGGGTTCCAAGATGGGATCTCCATACATCGTCTTTGTCGTTAAATTCATTCTGTAAAGTATATACCCAATGGCTAAATGAATCGAATATGAGACCAGATGCTGGTTCATAGAGAAATTCGGCAACAGTTGATGCGGTGGAATCGGGAAAGAACAGTGAACTGACACTTTGAAATGGAACTGATATCTGGAAACTGATAATTAGAGTGAGGCTGAATAAGTCGCGATCGCGATTATGCGAACTGCGCTTGTTGCTATTGAAAGATTGCTTTCAAATCCTCAGCTGAAATCGACATGTTTGTGTTCCCGTTGGGTTTGAAAGGTGTTGAGAGGCACTGCCTCTTTGAATTTAATGAACCGTCATTTTGCTCTATTTTGTCAGGTGACGTAGAAGAAAACAACAAAAGCCAATCATTCGAGGGTCGGGTTAACTCAACCAGCTGCGAATTACCTTTTTCTTGGTCCCATTTTACGTTTGACTTGCTTGAAAGTTCCGAGGTTGCCTTAACAGTAGTCGTAGGCCTTTGCACAATTTTCTCTTCACAACTCTGTGCCAGTCATCCAACACCGTTGATGAACATTATCACGAGGGTTGCTCGCCGTTTTATGTTGAATCTCGACATTTTTGTTAACCACTTGATTTAAATGGCATCCCTCATGTCGTTCCGTGTTTATGCTGCTGAGCATACCCGCAATCACTTCAAATATAATTAGCCTATTATTAGCTACTGGCGCTTTTTCTTCTCACTGGGAAAATCTCGTTTGCCTTCGGGATTCCAAAACATGATCCTTGATTTGATCTTAATAGTTACTGGTCGATTTTTATTGTCGTAATCTTGTTCAGAATCACCAATCTGGCGTCGAACAAACGACACTGCGGTCTATGTCACGGTGTTTCGGTCAACAAGCAATACGAATTTAGGCGGTACCTTTGGACATTTGACATTATGGATTACTTACCGCCCTTCGTTCTTCATCTCGGCACTCTCTTGGTGAATTCGAATGTCGGGTGTTTGACCGTGTCTGATATACGAAGATTCGGGCTAAACTTCTCATATACGTGCTACTTTCAGCCCTGGCCAGTAAGACTGAATGGCTATTACACGGTCACTTTATGCAGTTACGTCTGACTGGTTTTCAAGGCTGATTGTGATCTCCGGAGTTCCTTAGTGCTCGCTGCGTCTTCGTTATATTTTTCCTTTGTCTGAGCGATCTATTATCATGTCTGTATTTTTCCAAGCTTTTACAGACGTGGCTACTTTGCACTGTCATGCTACTGCCATCCTCGTTTTCCATTGTGCATGAACCTTACACTTACCACTACTAACCTGAATAATGGGCCTGGCCACCATCTTTGACTGGGGGTAGACAAACCCAACAGCATTCAAGCTTCATATGCCCTGCATGTCCATCTCCCTTTGCCGTCCCACTTGTCGTATGAATCTCTTACTTAAATCAATCATTCCACACTCCCTTCCAACGACGTTTTTCTTCTCGCCTGCATAATCGCACCTACTGGCCCCAATATTCTTTTCGGCCTCCTGGAAAATACCTATTATGGTATATCGAAAGGCATGGTAACTCTAGACAGCCCCTTATGGAGGCAAACGGAAATTATTACAGTCGTACTTATAAGGCAGTGACAGAATGTTTCACAAGGCCGTGCTAGAATCTCCGTGAAGGGACGAGAAGCACCAAGTTAAAGGCTCTCGATCTGGATGGGCTGGCATTTTGACCGATCAAGGCATGCCTTCGTTTAGTCTGTATCCTGCACGTGACACATCCGTCCAAATGATGTTCGGCTATTTGTGACGGGTGGCCTCCGGACGGTTACTTCAAAGGCACTCTTGGAGCGAATTTAGAAGTCCGTACGGCGTGTGAAATGATATATGTTCTGTCACTTTGTTGGTCAGATTGTTATACATATGGTTCTCGGCAATGATCGTATCAGACGCTCTTTAAACTTTTTTATTCCGACATTTTTAATAATGGCTCAGTATGGTGCTGTCAGAGCGTGGTAGAATGTCGCATTTTCTTGATGTACCGAAGTCCTGAAACCCGTGTCATTTTGCTACGCTCCCCTTTACTACTGATGACTTTTAAAATTGGATCGTTGGGTCCACATAAATTGGCGAAGACAGTTTCTCGTGTCCAATATGCTGCCTTTGAGGGATTATTTTTTCCAAATATTGTAGATATTCCGTTTATGAAGCAGCTTTTTAGTAGTATTATACTGATGGGCGTATTCTTGACTCTCGCAAGTTACAATCCAAACCAATTTAAGTGGATCAATCAAATTTTGCCTGATGAATGTACACCAGAAGTTTACCATCCGGATGTTACACGGACCATTTGATTGACGACAGATGTTTGTCAACTGGAACGACCTCACTTGTGCGTACACTCTAATGGATAAATATTTTTCTCCTATTTCTCCCCGCACCTACAGTTTGTCAGTGAAAAAATTGGTGGTGTGGAAGGTACGAAATTGGACGATGAATACCTGGAAACGGAGAAGGTAAAGGGATCGCGTTTTTTATCCTGATTTCTGTTCAGAAAGTTGACGTCATATGCAAACTGATCGATGAGGTAGTTACACAAACACAAGAGTTCTTGCAGCCAAACCCAGCCCATCGAGCAAAAATGCTGACTATGAATACGCTCAATAAGTTGCAGGGAAAGGCAAAAAGCTCAGTGTATCCTCAGCCAGAAGGTCAGCTTGGTGACTGCATGCAAAAATATGGTCGTGATCTTGGTCCTGATTCATGTTATGGTGAGTTTTTCGCTCAATTTTTTCTGTATCTTTTGGGTTCACGGAATATGCGCACGCTTACAAAGATAAAAAAAGCGTTCAGCTGTAGCACCCTTCCGGTGCCTAGCTGCCATGCCACCCGAAGGGAGCACGATTACATCATGCTGTTATTGTTGGAATCGATACAGGATCGACGAATCTCTTCATGTTCAACGCTGATGGTATTCCTTAGAACACGGACTACCTCATTGTCAGATATAAGGAAAATTGAAAAAAAAATCGTCCAGCTGTAGCACCCTTTCGGTGCCTAGCTGTCATGCCACACGCAGGAGGCACGAGGGCTGGGATACTGCCAGGTTGACCAAGCCTAGACAGGGGAAGTCGAGTGGCAGAGGTCGGGTTCGAACGACGGACCTTCCGGTCAGTAAATTCGCGCTCTAACCACTTGGTTCATCTCGCCCCCCAGATATAAGGAGAATCTATCGATGTGTGCCAGTTCGCTATGCATGATGCTGGAGACTGCTGTTCGTGTATTCAATACTGAAGACTATCGAGTCTCTACTCCAAGCAGCTAGGCGAATCAATTAAGTATAAATATTCAATTGGTTTAGATTCCTTAGACTGACTACTTGGTTAGTTCCAACAGAATAAAACCGGTGGTGGGATGGTCGTAGTTTCACACTTGTCATCATGTCCCTGAGTGCTCGAAAGTCTCGACGTCTTTGCGCACTGATACAATTTACAAAAATTCGAGGTAGTCTGGTATCATTGGCTGGTGAAGGTTTTCTGTACCCCATCACTCGGCTTACTTATACCTATTTGGTCGTTACTGACAACATTTTTATAGCTTTACTAAGATTATTCAAAGTCAGTTTTTGTCTCAAGTCGGGGTGTTCGAAGGTTATTGAAAGTCAGGGACACGGAAGGAGCATTGAAACTGAAACAAGCTGCAATCGCGTTTCCGACTGTATCCGCGCTGGCTAGTCGCTAACTCAAAATTCACTCCAAAAAACTTAGTGCTAAGCATGACTTCCGTTGTTTGCCTCCGTAGTTGTTCGCCAGATTTCTACTTGTTTGCCACATTCCGAGAAGCCGTTCGCATCAATCAGTGGTCACGCAGACATGGGAAATTCTTCCATGTACCCTCCTTAACAGTCGGAAGTGTGCTATTCTTGAAAGTGCTTCATCTCGGAAGGACACACTTTGAACCGTCTTTTCTGTACAGCTGAACTAAAACTCCAATTGGTTTGATGATAATATACCGCGTTGTTTTCTGCCAATCATGCGGGAATTGAACTAAATATTGAGGGACCAAATAACAGAAGAGCAGCCAACCATCTCTGTCTGCTGGATGAATTGGATGATACTTATATTTGCCGTTTTAAAAGAGGTTAAAAATATGGTTCAAATGAATGCAAATTACTGGACGCTTCCAGTGCTTGTTTTTAAATGGTTGGTAGTGGTCTTAGCTATTTGTTCCCGTGAGGGCTTTCTGATATATTGCTTTTATGCACTGTACCTCGTTAAATACTCAGACTCGTCAGCGATTGTCTATAATCGTCTATAATTCGTAGTTCCTACTCTCTGTACACGGAAATCTTTAAGAAAACCACAATTTTCAAAGTATCCTAGTACAGTGTTCAAGACTGCATTTTAATACGCTTCAGTTAAGGTTGTCGACCATGAAACGACTATGTACATTAGGTACGACGTTTCCTTAAACAAAGTAGTGTTAATCGTACTTCAGAGACGTTAAATCGCTGCCCAGAAGTATTTCCACGGAACTTGCTTTTGAATTAGTTTTTAATCATATCAAGGACGGAAAATTGAAGAACAAGCTGAGAAGTGGCACACACCATGTGGCCTACGTGAGTATGCTCAGGACAGTTGTTCGTTGAACTTAACTATATTCTAAATAAGACGAAAGAGGACCGAAAAATATAGTTTCCTTAAATTACACTACCTGGTGAAACAAGTATTTCCATAGAACTTTCCAGCCACCGGCTCACAGCTGACGTGGAACCCTGGACAAATTGTGCTCAATCCTAGGTTTCCATCACTCCGAATCAGACACGAAGACCAGGACTTGTCTCGACAGGCAGTAACTCGAAAGGCCTATCAAATTACTCAGCCACCTTAGCCGTACTGGATGTATTGCTCTAGGAAAGTACCCTCTGATTCACCAAAAACCTGCCTGCGAATTCCCCAATTTCTGCCGATCCCAGCTATAGTTCTGAGGTTTTGGTGGTCAAAGGCCATCCTCTGCAAGAAGTGGTCTAGTGTTGCAGCTGTACAGCAATATAGCATTTACTGTAGTCTGATAAACGCATTCTTTGGGACCCATTGAGATGCTTTCTTGACATCCCAGGTGGCGTAAATCGGCAAAAGCAGTTTTGACCTTCGAGGTTTGTCCGTTAACTTTATCTGTGACACTACCGTCAGAGCCAATGCAACTTCTGGGGTGTGTATACTTTTCCACAACCACCACAACCGTGATTTCTCAGAGGCGTGCTTAAAGGCTGTAAGCCCCGCAGCATGATTGCACTGCGTGGGTGCAAATCATATGCTGAATGACGTGGTCTTGGTCCGCTTTTCAGGTAATGTTTGCGCATTTCGCTCTTCGAAAATGAGAACAATGTCCGCTGCTTATTCGAGGTCGACAAAGTTATCGTTCGGAGAGATCTGAACATTGGGTTTCCGATACTTCCCAGTGTTTGCCTCATTATTTTATTAATGAAGAAACCAAACAAAATGGAGAGTGTGGACATCGTTTTTGGACATCAGTGCTTGTAGGTAAGCTTTTGGAGAGCTCCCCATGCACTCGCACACACCCAAAACTATGTGAAAACAGACAGCCCTTGATATTCGCGAACTTCTGGGATAAGTATGTGAAAGGAAAGAACCAGTCGACAGAATCGATAGTACTCCTGAAGTCAACGAACATCAGGATTGTGGGACACCTATGCGCCTATCTTCGCTCTAGCACTTGACAGAGTGTGAAGATGTTATCCACACAGCCCCTTTCCGGATGGAATCCTCCTTGCTGTCCTCGAATCTCGTCTTCGCGCGCCTTCACAAGATGACGTAAAATAAGCCATGCAGAGAGTCTAAGTACGACGGTAGTCAAGCTAATTCCCCTTTGATTGTTGTTTGTGTCAGTAATTGTTTCACTCACTGGATGCCTCCTTAGACCCGTTGCATGTTTCAACTGGAATAGTTTACACACATTCCTAGAGTTCCTCGACTTCTCCATCGCAGGTTTTCGGATCTATCAGGCTTCTCGATCTTCACAGATTCTCTTCACTCAAGTTTGACAGCTCCTCTAGCGGTACTGTATTGCTAACCAGGAGCAATGCATGTCCGGACTTCGACCACTTTTATAGCGTTGCTCGAGTTCCAGCGTCTAGGTGTAGTCGGTCCAACCATTCTACAGGCTGAGCGCCCAACATCTTGCGGAGTTGCGGACATTACCTTCCAGTATCAGAGGATGTCTTGTTTAAACAGGACTTCAGTTGATGGTTCTGATGGACTTGTTTCACATCAGGGTCCGGGAGGTTGCCAATAGCCCGGCGAGGTGTGCGCATCAATCTAGTGGTTACTGGACAAAGTTTACCCGCATTCTGTCAAGATAAGCCAGAGTATGGTGGTAAGGTGATGAAGTCCAATCATTTGGAAGCGTTGCTGAGGGCTGTTTCTATCGAACGAATGTGTAACTGTTCGAGGGACTGACGACACGTCATGATGAGGCAACGGATGCAGTGGGTGTAGTAGGTGCGTATTTGTCAAGAGCCACGCAAACACATCACACTAAGTTTATTTTTTTTCTCCTGAGGACCCCTTTGCCTGATTTTATGTGCCATATGATCCGTTTCTCTACAAACATTTGTGGTGCAAAGCGTACGGGACCTAGGTCACCAAACATTTGAGGTCATAAGCAGTTCTCAGGTGATGTCACCCAAAGAAAGTAAGACTAAAAGCGACGGATCTAATCGAACTTGCAACGGTGCCCATTAGATACCTGGTAGGGTCACCATCCCTCAACTACTGCACGACCCTTAGAGTTAGAGCAAGAAACTTTTCCAAATCTGAATTTTCTGGTAGAAGCCCAGAATCTACATGGAATTACCTGACCCATACTCAGCGGTTTGCGACCAGTTCAATTTCTGCAGGGATGATCTATCTGTAGGGTTCCGGGTGAAGCACTGTCTCGTGTTTTAGCCCCTGTACTTACAAATTGGGTTGACAATAAAGTTAACTAGTAAGGTACTGAGCGGTGGGAATTGGTCTGCTGAACACAGATTGAGTGGCTCCATAACATCTTGGGTGATTTTTCAGGATCGCTTCGGCTAATATAATTAAATGTTCATCAACCTAAGGTTTGTTATGCTTGCATCTACCCCGTTCAGCAATAACCCTCCCCTTGATGTACAGCGTTTCGCTCCCTGTGGGAGGTCTCTGTTCCGCCAAATCTGGTCTGGTTTGTCAACTAAGTACCGAACTCTTCTCCGGACACCAGCTACTGAAGATAACTCACTTGTGGTCTCATCCATATCAACGGTCCGGGTATAGGGCTGTCGAACATGCATCCGAATCGATATCCAGTATTAAGTGATGCCCTGTTGATGTGAATCCACTACAGGGTTGTTTTCGGTCGCCTTAAAACTTACACTCGAACTGTTCATTCGGAGTCCGTCTACCTTCTTCATCCCTCTCACACAGGTACATGAACCTTTCAAACTCACCTGCCCCGTCTAAATACCGTTTAATACGGTCGTGTTTCAGTTCCTTAGTAAGAAATATGTGAAATAGTTACTCTTTTTTCGGAAGCACAGCTATCGTCTCTTCGTTCACCACTCTTTTTGTCACAAGATCTATTTGTTGACTCAATTTTAAATGGTCTGTTTGGGTTGTCATGGTAACTGGCGGAAACTTCCAAACTCTGTCTTAAATCATGTAACCAAACGCTGTCGTTAAGGTCATTTCCTCAAGGGTAATACATGTGGGTTGTTCATGCTTCGACAAGATTAATGCTATTGTTCTCGTCCGAGGCCTCTGTTCAACGTGATTGAAGTCATTGAATTTCATGTGTGACCCGGTCACGTGCACATGTACTGTACTTCTTGTTTTGATTGATTATTGCGGCATTGTTTGTTCCCAAACTAATGTGTAGCACGACCAAGCGTGAAGTTTTTGTGGAATGTCCATATCAGGATTGCGTGTCCCACGAAGAGAAACACGACCTAAGTACCTGCATTTTGAACGGGGGGAATAATTTCCGCGCGTTTTATCAAGACGGCACGCATATGTACGACCGCATAGACTCAGTCAATTCAGTAGGGTTCTGTCGAAGTTGATGTCACTTGGGTCCGCCATATATATGTAACTACCGGTTCCGTTTTTTGTGATATTGTTACGTTAAGCATAAACGATGTTTCTGTCGTTCAGTATAGACCTTATATGCAGAGCAGACAAACTTGGAGACCTGAGTATTTCTTGTGACGAATGAAGGCGTAAGTTCTCCGTACTTTTACCTTCCTTTAGGACAATGCCTACTTCAGTCGGGTGAATCCTTCAAATACCTGGCTGACATCAAGTATACGATGGAGGACCATGTAAAGGACAACTTTTTGCAACCCCTACATAGCATACAGACCCACGAACTGAAGGAAATCAACGTGAGTCTCAGCTTAAGCTATATTTTTGGCCTTTACTCAAGTGGTGTGGACAACGTTATCTTGTTGACAATTGCACATCGCTCCTAATGTCATGAATACCAAAGAGGCTCAACTGAGGTGCTTCTGTCCGATGAAACAGCATCACAACCTCAGCGTTTATTGGCTTTGCTGACTCCAGCGCAACACTGACTTTACATGGGCTACTTATTAATTCGACAGTGTTTAGGGCGAAGGTTGCTTTAGTTTCTATTGATGGAACTTCGGTCGCTCAGTCCGGAGTCGAGCTTGTGCAAACTTGTGCTTCGATATGATGAACCGCTGCCTGGATTAAATTAGATCACTGTTCACTGGTTGTACGTTGATGTTTTCGGTTCGTAGTTAGCAACACAGTTGCAATAATTTTCTGATTTACTAGAGGGGACTCGCAACAACGACAACACATAGTCAGTTTACGTGGCCTACGTCACGCGTTCCCGTCATTAGTACCACTTGGGATATCAGTGTCGCCATGCCAGTGAAATCCTTGAATTCCACGGACCTAACGTTTACTCCTGCACCCATCGTTTTTTTCTTGTGTATGACGGCTTCAGATTGGGAACTTTTGTGTCCTGCTTGTTTTGCATCTGAATGAAACTGTTTGAAACAGTGTTTCCATAAAAAGCACGTGCAACGAACTTAATCTGGCCGCTTTGATCATGTAACTGTTGATTTGTTTTGCTAATGGTTGCCAGTTGCACTTATCGGCACTAATCGATTAACTCAATTCGGTCACGCGGGATCTTCATCTGGTGATCGTTTACGATGTCCCATTTGGAGCTGTCACACCAAACGACCATCTTTGTTTTTTGTTTACGGAACTTTGGTCAATTGGAGGAGGGGAGGTTTTCATATCTTCCTCTGCCAACTTACTATGGCCACCTATTTCTGATATCAATTAGGAGCAACCATGAACTGTTAGATGCGTAATTTCCTGAGGGGTAGCTCTAGTCCTCTTAACACATCATCATCGTAATCGATAGCAATACGCTAGAAGTAAAAAAAATATTAGAATAATATAATTCGCTGTTTGTGTTACGTTTTACCCTGTTGATTACCTCCTGTTTGCATTCATGACATCGCCTAGTGATCGTGACAACGGAACTTATATGAAGGAGTCGTTTTGTAGCTTAGGTTTAATACAACAAACAGTGAAGTGTACCCTGAGGGTATTTTTTCTCGGAGACACCCTAGCAGAGCCGAATCCCGTCGACGGAATCTCGGTTGTGTGTATGATGATTCACTCGAGTGGACAAGATCCTTAGGCGATCACATTTTGATGTATGGCATATTGTTACCCTTCAGTGGCGCGATGAAAATCGTTCAGCCAAGTTTAGAAGATAGCAACTAGCGCTGCTAGCTGCGAAACTACACCGATCAAAAGGTTACGATGTCATCGAAAGGTAATTAGGCCGCAGAGTTTTTCATCTACTATTTTATTATATGGATGTAAAATATAGAGGAAAAGAGAATCTGTACGGAACAAAAAAATCAACACGAATACATGTGTGAAACAACACAAAGCTAAAGGTGAATTGAGATGACCTTTGAATTACTCGACATTATATGAATTAGGGAAGACAGGAAGTGACAGTTTCCGGAGGTTAATAACTTGATCGGGTTAGCTATATGAACAGAGACGTGTTACCCAATAGAAATGGCTGGAGGAAACAAGTTCTGATGGGTATTTCCCGTAGTAGTAACTATAGAATAAAACAGTGATGGATAAGTAAGGTCACTAGTGCCAAACATACAAGCATTGATCTGGTGCGGGCTGAATTTCGGATCTTCAAATGAGAATTTGGGCAGGGGTGAAGTGTTTTCGTGCTCGAAAAAGAGCGAACCTTTGAGCACTTAAGATGATGTGGCTTTATCTGGGAGACCGAGTGTAGTTAGTGGTACTGTACGGTAGTGCGGCTGTCATGGGAGTGAAGCTGTGCTTTGATTCAGTACATTCACTGATTCGGCACCGTCTGTAACAGGAAGTCAAGTGTAGGAACTCATGGTGAAATGTCGATGCTCCAGTCACATTGACACTATAGGCACTGCATCCGGAATCCATAAAGTACTTGATCGGTCAACCGGAGCACCACAGTTTGATTCGTCAGAGAAGGTGATTGTGAGCTGAATCAGCTTGCGCATGTCCTGCATACTCACATAACGCCCTCTTTGGTTATGTCAGTTTCATTTACTTCAAGATTGCACCATTTGACGATAATCTGTTTTCTGTTGGCTTTGTTCAGCACCATCGGAAGAAATTAGAGGGTCGACGCCTGGACTTTGATTGCAAGAAGCGAAAACAAGACAAGGGTGAGTATGCTCTCTTTTAGGTGAATCTCTTCGAAACTGTACCAGAGCCACCATAGAATCCTTTTCTATAGTTGTAACACACCATATCCTTTCTGGACCATACTATTGTTGGTATCGCACGTTTAGAAATGCTTGATCAGCTGACTTCCTCACGTACGGCAGTGGAGCATCGGTGTTGAACACTGATGTCATGCCGGCGATGATAATGATGATGATGACTTCCTCACACCAATGTTTCTGTGGTAATTTCCATGGAGAATATTTGAGAGACACACTTCAAGCATGTTAATGGTGATCCGTTCAAACAGCTTTACTTGCTTTCAAATATCAGTAAATATATGCACGGTGTACAGTTTCGGGTATTAGCTACTTGCTGGTTTGTCATGTTTTTCTCCGAGTAAAGATGCTTAATCCACCATTCATCAAAGCGAATTATGTTTTTGTTGTTGTCACCCAATAAGTGGGGTTTTTAAAACAGGATAGATCCGAAAACGCACTCGATACACTGTTCTATACTATGCATGAGAATTCTCACTTGAAAAAATATTGAGAATCAATGTGACTGTATCAGCATGAGGTTGATGAACAACTAATTCTTATGTTGTGCTCGTAATAATAGTACTAACACCAGTAATCGGAAGTGGTAATAGCAAAAATAACAACAGTCGTGAATGACAACACAGGTTTTCACGTGAGACTCAATTGAATCCCCCGTTTATGATATTCTTCACCTGAATGTGCTGCGTACAGGCCGCCGCATGTTTCAGTTGGCACGATATTCGAGATATCGCAGTGTATTTTCATAAAGGGAACTACTCACGTTAGTTTTCTGCAAAAACAGGACACGTCAGGATTTTAACCCTAGCCTACGAAATGTCCGACTCTGTAACCTGTCTTTTCCTGCCTATATGTAATTCCCTTAAGCCTGTGTTTACTTCTTCAGAAACCAAACGATTTCGGTGCCAACAACTCTTCTGATGACACATTGGGATCCTCTGTCAACATTCTAAAGGGGGTGTGTTAAAAAAACAAGGTGCCCACTTTGTACCGATGCAATACACTATCCATAAGGTCAATAGCGATTAGCAAACTACACTCATTTGCAAACAAATTTGGTTTTGCGAGAGACTCACCTGGAACGCAGCTGAATCTCTCACTGAGTCTCCTGCAAGACCAAATTTGTTTGCAAACAAGTGTATTTCGCTAATTTCTTGCAATTTGGTTTCAAGTAGCATGTAAGGTTGACGGGAACTCGGGGACTGCGTCTACATGATGAGCCCCAAGAAGGTCGAAACCGATCGTGGGCTATCGGAGAATATTCAGCAACCTGCTAGTTATCACATTTCAAGGAAAAGTGCTTTGTTATGTTGATTAATCGCCAAGCTAACCATTCTATTCTAAAAAAATAACAATCACATCCATCTGAGTCTCAATGCCATTTCAGTGTCAAGTGGGCTTCTGACACCCTACACTTGCGTGTTTTTTACACCCATCTTGTTTTCCGTTTGTTTGTTTAGCTGCGGCCACTGCAAAGCTTCCGGAAGACGAGTTGAAGATTGCGGAAGAGAAATTCGTGGAGTCCAAGATTCTTGCCGAACAGGCCATGATCAATTTCCTGAACTCCGAGGTATGTCTAAGTTATTTTGTAGTCGTCTTTGATCGTCCGTGCTAATTATTATTATTATTATATTAATTATTTCCGGTGCAGCAAAAGGAAAATCTGAAAACGCTTCGTAATCCACTGTTTCGCTTCAGACTGCATACTGATGATGTCACCGGTGGATGATGGAATCTGGTGTGCAACCTGATTGCCCAACTCAACGAACTAACCAACAACCAACTACACAGCCTGATCTAGCAACGTTCTCAATTGGGAGTGAGATGGCTCAGTGGTTAGAGCGCGAGTTTACTAACCGGAAGGTCCGTTGTTCGAACCCGATCTCTGCTTCTCGACTTCCCCTGTCTAGGCTTGGGTAACCTGGCACTATCTCAACCCTCGTGCATCCTTCTGGGGGCATGGCAGTTAGGCACCGAAAAGATGCTACAGCTGAACCATTTTCAATATTAATGATCAGTACTTATATGGGTCTTTCATCGCGTCGCCGACTGACTGTCCACTTGGATAGCAACATAATTAAACGACTGGCCGTCTACCGCATATTTGATTTTTGGTGGCGTCGCTTAAAATATGTACGGAGAAGCTTTTAAGAGATACTTTTTAAAGAGAGGAAAGTCGAAACTCATGACTGCGGTGATTCTGTTCTTTTGGCAGGCGATAGCTGCCCATGGGCTGAACCACTGCGAGAGATTCCGGAGGCGGATGCATCCTGTTTCGAGAGAGGGTCACTTGGAGTTAAAGGGAAGGGAACTAAGAAGCTCTTAGAAAGTTCAAAACGGCATTCCATATCAGCCACAACTTAGCATGTACTTGTTCCGAAGAGAGGGCAAGATACTTGTTTGTGGTGGCCTCTCTATGAACGAGAAATTCTGTATTCAGTGAAGTTGACTGTTCAGGATAAATACATTGGCCCCAGGAGCAAACAGAGTCGACAAACTGTTCGCGAGATGGCTCAAATGGTTAAAGCGCGAGTTTGCTGACCGGAAGGTCCGTGGTTCGAACCCGACCTCTCTCTCCCGACTGCCCCCGTTTAGGCTTGGGCAACCTGGCAGTATCCAAGCCCTCGTGCTTCCTTCGAGTAGCATGGCAGCTAGGCAGCGGAAGGGTGTTACAGCTGAACGGCCTCCCACAAATGTTCGCTTTGACGGGCTGTTCACACCTATGGTAAGGGTGCAATGTAACATCGCCGTCTGAATAACAGGACCATTTCTATTTACCTTTCGGACTTCCCAAAAGTTTCGTTTCCTTCTCGCTCCCTCTAGAATTATATCCCCGTTACACTGTGGCGCAAACATACCAAAAGTGTATTATCCTCTTTGGAGAATACCCTCCCCCACCGACTGGCTGGTGTAAACCAGACCTACGTGATGTGCATGTACTTCCGTGTTTTCTGGTTGAATTCCCTTAGGGTCTAAATAAATGGTAGACTGGAATAACGTCCAATCATCCGGATAACGTCTTCCGTAGAAACAGTTGTTTTTCTTAGCAACAACTTATGGGGCGTAGGATGTTTTTTGCTGCTGGAGATTTAAAACGTTACATTTACTCTATGCGTTTCGGCTGACTGGCGATGCGCTGTCAGTTAGTGGACGTTAACAGACTATTTTTTGAGGGTTCAAACAAATTGCGCTATCAAATCAACTTTTAGCTTTGCTGCCGAGTGATTATAACTTAGACTAGGGGGCTCAACAGTACTCCCAACGCGAGTCGTGCTTTTCTGGCCTTTCTGGCTTTACAGCTACTGGCCTCTGAGAAGCTATCTCACTGAGATACCAAACGATAGGATCACGCGGGTTAATTCGGGTCCTGAATGTTTTTCAAGCGTTACTATCCAGTTGGTGGGTAACCATGTGGCAAATGGATGCACTGAGAGTAATTGACTGTGCAGTTCGCAGTTGGAAGAATGGCCATAGGAAAATGTCTTAGGCTATAACTGAGGATATGGTCTTCCTAATGGTCAGTATTAACCGCTTTTCATCCATTTTGAGGTCTTATGCATTAACACGTTTTTTCAGGTTGTCTCCATCCAATTGCTCGTTCCGGGCAAGTGTGCCTATGTGAAAAGTTCGCTTCTAGAGTCCTGCTATAGGAATTCATCAGTTTGGAGCTGTGGGCAGGTTAGCTCTGTGGAGATGCTTGTTTTTCGGAAGGAGTTCGCGTGTAGTGAACAACGCTGACCAATAGCAAACAGTTCTTGTGGTAGCAAAGTTGTCACTCAGGATAGTCAGCTTGGGTGGACCTTTTTATGCGTAACGCACATTCTGACGTGGCATATCAATGGCAATGATTAGCTACGTTGCCGTAATAACCCTCCTAAGGCTTCCTAGTATTATGTCCCAATTGAGAGTTGTTTCCTCTGTTTCGATCCGCAATGCAGTCACAGAATAGAGTGATTTATCGTAACACAAAACGAAGGGCGACCCGTAAGTTCCTCACCTTCTGATCACAATTGGGTTGAAAAAAGCTGTCAAACGCGAAAAGGATGGCACATTTTCAGGCAGAACAAATCAATAAAATGCAACGAATGGCGGATGCAATAGGAAAATCTGTATTTGGCACGCTATTCATATCGTTTGCGAATAGCGTATACGACATTAACAGCCCGTTTTTCGAAACTAGTCCAAAATTCTCAGCACTGGTGGACCCATTTTTACGTCGGAAATTTATCACAGAAAGATCTGCAAATTTTAACATCCTCTAGATGGCTTGTACTACGTGTCTTAATTTTTTATAACACACTCGTTCACAGTCTTATTCTGTTGTGGGCAACGTAAATGGCGAGATATTCTTCGGAGACTTGCCACAGTGAATAAGCACGCGAAACTCTTAGCAACTTGCTGCTAGCACCCAGCAGATCAATATCACATGGCATTTTTTCTGATCCTTCACTAGAAGGGGAACAGAAATTCAGTCTTACAGGTCAACAGAGTCAGCCGTTATATCTTATTGAATGTTTCTTCTTGCCTGTACTTCCTACCTTCCACATTCACGGTTCCTTGATGTGCACTTGTCATGGGCGGGTTTTTTTTAACATCTGTCGGTATGGTTATTACTGACATGGGTGATTCTTCTGATGTTGAACTAATCAACTGTAGGCAGTGCTGTCCAGTGATGTGTTATGAACATACATAGTGATAGCGTGTAATTTTTCAGACCCAAAGTAAGTCATTGATCCACTGAAATGTGTTGAATTCTACAAGCAGAATGCGAGGTGACATGGTCAACTCACAGTAAAGTACTTCTCCCTTTGATTGACATCGAGTGATTTTCAACTACTTCCTCGTGGAATGTTGACTGTGTGGCACAGCTCCTGAACGCTAATGAATTTTCGCCTGTTTTCATGTTTTTTTTTCCAAATCTGCCGTGCATATACTCAATACGTTTTCGCATCCGCAATCCACCCATACTATACTAAATGATGAACCTGTATAGTGCTCGTGAGTGGTCGAGATGGCTCAAGTGGTTAGAGTGCGAATGGAATGAATGTCCGTGGTTCGAACCCGACCTCTGCCACTTGACTTCCCCTGTTTGGGCTTGGACGACTTGACGGTATCCCAGCCCACATGCCTCCTTGGTATGGCAGCTAGGCACCAAAAGGGTGCAACAGCTGAACGATTATTATTATTTATTTATCATAGTGTTCGTGAACCTTGTCATATAAATCATTTTCATCATCTTCATTTATCAAGACGTAAATATTAATTACTAATTCACCAGAAAGACCCATCCCCTTATAACAAAGAAACCAGCGATGATGGTTGGAAACTCGGGAACTACTATTGCCTGTTGGTTCATCCTGTCCATCGGCTGTATTACCTCGAATCGATATTTCATCTGTCCCGTCGGATGGTCGTCCTTAGGTATCGCAGGCTACCAAATGAAATGAGGTTCAGTCACTAATGCAGCGAGTTTGTTTGTCTTGTATGTGTTCACAACATTACTTCTGACGTGATAGGCGACCAGTGCGCCTGGGTTATTGGCATGGAACATTTTCGTTGTAGTGGGATGTAAACCAGTCACTCGGGGAGTCCACAAAGTATCCCGTTCAGTTCTGGGGGCTGTTTCGAAGTTACAATGGTTAATACTCGTCTAGAGAGTGGGATCCTGCTATAATATGAGAATGAAGAAACATCTACTGCTCCTTACGAATGTGACAGTATAATTTGGAAATCTCGGTGTGAGAGTTTGTAAGGCTGAAAAGACATCCTATTGCTTACTATCGTAAAACGTATTTTCCAGTGTATCAAGTGCGGGACCCAACAATGTGGTTGAGTTGGGTGTGGAATGTGTGTAAACGTTGTAAACTTTTATTTGGTTGGCCTAAGGTCAGAATACGGCGGGGTTAACATACTACCTTAGGATACTGTGTTTGATACCGTCTGCTCGTTGTACCCCGCAATCGTAAATGCAATCCAACTCGATGCATCATTGGACCCCCGGGGCAAAGCTGTGGGACCTGGAGGCCTGGTGTGTCCAGGGGGCGGAATAAGTGAAAGCATCCGTATGACTGGTCCTTAAGATCCTCTTGTTAATGTGACGATCAAGGACCACAATGGCCTGTTGGTATACAGCATAGAACGTCTTTACCAATGGACGGAATACTTAAAGCTGTAATTCGGTGTGCCACCTGCTGATTTCCATCCAGACGTCCGGCCTGTGGCAGAAAGTTGAACTGTTCCTGATCAACATCGACTTCCTCAGTCGTTTCCTATCTAACTTACTTATTCTATCTGAGACGTCTCAGGTAATTAGGTTGTGTCGATAACTTTGCTCATTCCAAGAAACGATACTCACAGTTCACGTGTTAACCAAAGGGCTGTTAGCCTGAATTGCCTTGTAGCAAGACTGATTTTTCAACCTAAAGCGGCACGCGAATCCTTGATTCGTGGTCACTAAAATGTATTCCGACGGGTGGAGGGTGCATCCAACAAATCTTCGCATTTCTTAATGTTTGGAATAGCTCCATATGTACGAGTGTTTTAGAATTCTAATGTTCTTCGACTTCAAGGGTGCCTTCGATCCTGTCGATCACTCGCTTGTCTAACAGGGGATTCCCCAGAACTTTTTGAGAATAATCTGGCCCTCATATCCACATACTTCCTTGCGCATGTGTGTTCGGATTGTTCTCAAAAGGCTGCTCTTGTAAGTGATGTCCTGCAAGAATGTCCCATTCTTTTCACTAAGTTCAACTTTGTCAAAAATGAAATGTAGAGGCTAACGCTGCAGGGTCTTATAAATCTCGCTGTCCGAACCGTTGTCGGTGAGATACTCGTCACTTTAGACCATACATACATCATACCGATATTTAAGGAATGTAAAAACTTACCGCGACTTTTCATTCAAGGCTTTTTGATTTTGTTCTATCTTGTGTATCCCGTTCTGCTCATAGGTCATTGTTTCGCCAAAAGTAAACCTTACTACACTCACTTGCGGTTATATTCGACCGCAGTTTTCATCAAGTTGGTACTGTTTAAATCACTGTAGCTATCTGTCCTAAGGTTTACGTACGGAGCCATTTTGAATACTGGATCTTGTTGCGCTGATCCGAAATTGCTGCAGCTGTTCAATCGTCTTCATTTTACTACATAGGCCATGGGTTAGACGTTTTGACATTGTTGTACACACGTTAGATGGAAAAGTTGTGCACTTCAAGCAAATGAGGGCATGGAAGGCTGTTTCGTCCACAAGTTGACGCTTACGGAGGCTGATATGCATGCGTTTCGAGCTTATTCAACTGAAGACAATCACGGAGTCATCAGAATGTTCGATTCCTTGAAAGATTTATGGACAGATAATATGTTTCTTAAAATTATTTTGTCTCTATTTCGACAAATACCATCATTTGCACGTGAATTTGTTTTTGACAGGGGGCTCATTTAAATGCAGCTGAATCTCCCGTTTATAATTGTCTGCTTCAACTGAATGTGATGCATCAGCCCGCCTCATGTTCCAAAATAGGAGCGAGAGGTTCAGCTGGATTCAGTTGAGTGTCCTGTGACATCTGAATTCGTATGCAAATGAGAGTATCTTGGAAACCGATTGTAAAATTTATTGAATAAATGACATTATACAATGCCAAAAATATTATTCTGGAAGTAATAAGATATTACTATTCGTTGACTGTTAGACTTAGTTTAGTCCCATGGAACCCTTTGGTAGTGGCAATATTTGATAATGCTAATCTGGCTTTTTAATTTATACAATTTCGAACCATGACCGCAATTTTTTCAGCCCGTCTGCGGCGATGAAACGTGGTGGTACTCTGAACCGTAAAGTCCTTGTACCTACCATAACCTGAACACGCAAGAAACGGCGGTGGTAACACGTTGTCCAGTTCTTGCTGCAATTTCTGAATTTTCTTACTTAATTTTTCGCATTCTCAAACGAAGACGACCGCCAACTACGGTTTATACTTTATTGGTATCCCAGTATGAGAGCCAATTAAATTGTCCATGAACGCCTTAACATACTTGCGCCTACTGCAGTCATACCGTGGAACAGAAAACACTTGAGTAAGTGGCTGCGAGATGGCGTAGTTTAAGGATTTCGGCTAACTGGTTAACATATTGGTCACAAGCCTAACGCTGGATGGGCTTCAAAACGGACTGTGAAAGCTATCGCTGCATTCTTCTGCCTAGCTTCTATCATGTCTGGACCGATAGGTTACAGTGTATGAAGCTGCTGTGCTTCCTCCACTGCCGTAAAGCGACAAGCGATGAATACTTTCTTCATAGCATTGGTAAAGGCTTTATAATATCCTTAAAATAAAGCAGATGGATCAGCCCCCGAAAACCGATAGGGGGTGTCAAGTAGAAAATAAGGTTGACGGAAACTCGGGGACTGCGGGTACCTGATGAGCCTCAAGAAGGACGAAACAGGTGGTGGGCTGTCGGGTTGTTTACAGCAGCCTTGTGAGTAGTGTGTTACGTCTAGAAAACTAGAGCACCTCTAGTGTGTATGGTACCTCCTAATGGAAGATAGCTCTTCGCAGTGATCTTCAGTGGAAACCATAAGGGACTAGTGCGCAACCGGTCAAGAATAAACAACACAGTTGTTTTACGTCGTGCCATGTATCATGACTTCTTTTTATAACTTCTTCTTATATAATAAACGGCACCCTTTGTACACCAGTGCGCGGGTGGGTTGGATTGGATTATTACTCACGGTACCTTATGCCATGGTGATGGTTAAGGGATTTCCAGTGACCAGGAGGAATCCCGGATGTCTGAAATATCGCCACTATGTGCTCCGGGTTTACTGATATTTGAGGAGTCCATCTGAGATAAATGGTAGTAATCAATGGCTCGTTTACCAACCCGAAAGCTTTCCCAATGGGGGAGTGATGTAAATGAGATTCGTCTGAATTTCACGTTAACACCTTGGTTTACGACTGGTTGTGGCACTCTTCAGAATTCCTGTCAGTTGTGCAGAACGTGGAAATCCATTTCATTGATCACATTCCTCGATGTTCATACCCAAAATCTGGCGGTTGGGCTCCTAACACTGTTAGTTTCATTTTGTGGAACGTCAGTCCAGTTGAATTCACCACAAATTCCTGATGGTGTTCACGAAGTGCGCCAGTAAGTAACTGAACTAAGGGCGAATAGTTGCACACCAAACGAATGAAGGAATTCGTGTGGGTATTCTTTGGTTTCGCTCAGTTCTCTGTACATTGTGCACTGCCTCCGAGTCGTTCTGTCACAAGTTTTTACAAATTGGGCTTGGTTTATCGTAAAATGCTAATCGCTCGTTTAGTTCGAGGTCACTTAGCTTCGGTGGTTTTCTTGCTTTTTCTAGAAATTTGCCGAATCGAATTAGAGTTGCCACCCAGTTGTGCTGCCAAATTTGACATCAGCAACTGCAGTGCAGTGGTTTTTCCGATCCTTTTCGTTTTGTGTATTTTCGGATCAGGTATCTCGTATATCCGTATGAATTTGACGCCTCCTAATAGATTGATAATAATGAGGTATTAGTGTAACCGACGCACATATGTAATGCAGTATTTCCGTTGTCTGACGACCCTCCTTATTCAACAGTACTTTGTGGCCGTGTTGATCTATATAGGCTTTCAAGACACTGCCAACTGTCCTATATGTTTATAGTTATTTGACTTTCTTCAGATCAGAATAGAGAAGACGTAATTTGTTTAACCTCACGGAAAGCTCTCCAGTCCTGCCGTACGCACATTCGCACACTGTTGCCAACTGAGCTACTGACCCCTCTTAGAATGACGTACACTATACAATGACTGTGAAAGAAACAAGCTCAGATTTGGCAATTCACGCATGGAGTGTTAGCTCATGAAGGGTTTTACTCCTCATTAGACTTTTCATACATAAAAAAACTGTTCGCATTTATAGTCTTCACATCACCTAACGTCTTTCATAGCATTATCATTACTTTTGAGCTTTTGCTCATCCAAGAAGCCATATTAACCTTCCACAGAGCACTCGACAGTTGGAAGACCAAGCAACAGCACCCCAAACGATGTGTGGGTTGTGGGACTATATCTTGCGTGTACTGTCGATCAGCCACCGGTAATTGGATCGATCTTTCAGACGCTTATACGAAGAGCTACAGGTTCGAACCTCCGTGGCAATCTGTGGAATAAGCACTGCTCATGATTCCAAACAAAAATGAAACATATGCACATATGTTGCACCATATATTGCCTTATGGGACAGAATCCAGGATAATAGTGTTTTGTTTGTCCCTCAGGTGATTGATTGACGCAAAACCACGTTTTCTCGCGCCATTTCTGTTTCTTTCCTGACATCTATCTTACTTCGCTCTGTCTGTCAGAGTGGTATTCCAACTACAACTGTTCAACCGAACAACTTGTTTGAATAACGCAATCTGGTTAAAGATCATGAATGTTTTTTTGGTTGAATATGAGTTTTTTTGGTTGAATAGTGACTGCTGGTTAATCATGCAAATTTTGGCCCACCTGCTTAGGTGATGAATCGATGCAACTATCGATAGCTCAACAGTGATCAATACATATGTCTACCTACCTACCTACCTAGCCATTTACCACAACGTTGTGAAAATTGATCGACTTTTGTGGAGACTCATTTTTAGGAGGATCCATGGTATTCTTTCATGTACGTTTGGAATATATGACTGTAGTTCTGTAGAGTTAGCTGCCGGAATGCTTAGTTGGACCCGCTTTCGTTGTTCTTGAAACATTTGTGCCAACCTGCCCAAGCTCAGACATTGACAGGCAGCGGCCTTCAATGGCTGGGCTTGACAGGTTGCATTGGAAGGCCATACCCTGAAACTGCTTCTCCTAGCCTCTTATGCGACATCCCAACAGTAGCCCTTTTTGGCTCTGCTTTTGGAATTCTTTTCCCACCGAAGCAGAACAACAGCAGCAAACACAACGACTTGTTACTCATCAATGTAGTAAAACCGTGAATCATTAGCTTCCACCCGTACGAAATCCAAGCCAGCCAGATGGTAACATCTTCGTGTCATAGTTGGTGAAACCGTATGTGATGAATGAGTTATGTGTCTGTTGCTTTGACATGTCTGTTCCCGCAAAACTCCAATAGATTTCCTTTAAGCTTTAGCCATGAGCGGATACGAAAGCTGGTGTTGCCATCCTGTTGCTTGGTCCTTCGTGGGCAGTTTTTATTATCCGCTAGATCTCGGCCCATGCCTCAAAAGGTTTGACATTTTCCTTGCTTCGACTCGTGCTTCTATGATGTTTTTTCTCTCATCTGTTGTGCATGTCTTTAGTTGGCAGTAAGAAACACTCCTTGGTGTTAGCATCAGAGTTTCAAACAGCGTACGTCTTGTTTTGATGGTGTCCGAAAAGAGCTCCTCGTTTGGCCCGTTGTTTTACTTCTAGGCATTTGTCCGAATTTCTCCCATTTTACACCATGATATATCACTTTTTTGTTAAAATCGGAATCAAGACCTGGCCGTCAAGACTCGAAGATGCGTTAATTTATCGTTAGATGTATGGGACAATTTTATGGGTTGTGCGTCCAAGTTAGTCGTGTCGAACGACTGAGTTCTCAAAATACTGCGTATTGACTCCAGGGAAATCCACTCAAAGCAAGACATCCGCAAGAAGATAAACGGTATCAATCTTCTCAGAAACGGAGTATTTGTGGTGTTTCCACGTCCTTAACACCTGGTTGTCTGCAGAATTATACGATGCGAATAGGACTGTGTAGGTAGGTCCCTTTAATCTCCACCCAGTTTCCGCGCCGAATTCTCTCGTTCAGTTTTTGTAGCTGCATTGAATTGAAAAAATGCCTCCAGTTTTGTACAGTCGTATTCAGTCGTGTTGTAGGCGTATTTATCTTTTATGACATTTTTTCCTCCAATGGACCTAGTAATCCACTTGTGCAACTGTCAGAGGCGGTATCCGGTTTTACAGAGACAAAGCGCTGAGACTGTAAAATTTTCTATACTCTGATCTATGGTCGTGCCAAAACATACCGGCGCGTGGAACCCGTTTGACAAGAGGAAGCCGATTGGGATAACGAATGGTGACCGTCAAAGTAACATAACAGTGAAAATATCAGTTGCGAAAGCCAGCAAGCTGCCGAGAGCGAGGTAAATCGTTGGTTTCATTTGCCTAGATAAGGCGATTAGATGGGCAAACCAGCGGTCCATTTACTACCCCGATTAGAAGAAGTACTTTAAAGCGGAGCTTTGTTCACCGGTTGTGCAGGAAAAAGTGAAAGGTCTCATTCTGCCTGTTTCTTATTCCGATCATTGTGAATGTATCAAGCTGCTGTGGTTGAAGAAGTCAACTGGTCATGCTCTCATCAGGACTAATTACTGAGGAGACGAATGCATCATAAACTAGATATTTTTGGATGCAGACTATCTCCAGTATGACCTCGTAAAACCTCAAATGGCGATTAGTCAAGGTTCTTAGGGAAATCACTCTACAATTGAACAGCGTTTGTTTTAATGACTTGGAGATAAATCTCGAGCTTTCCATTACTCACTACGTGACTTTCCATTTATTAGTCTTATTTTTTTGGACTTCAGCCAAACCCTTTTTTCGCATTTTAACGTACGATCCTCTCTGAATGGTGGATGCTTTCTTGTAGTGATTGCTCCTGGAAACGGTCTTCTGTACTCCTAGTCCGGAATAATATTTTTGAAAGCAAGCCTGTCATTCCCTGCAGATGACATCTTCGGATTTAGTCAACGAATTTGTTTGGCTTTCAGACTTTGGTAATTCTTTTATTTTTCATCTCCGCTGGTGACTTTTCTCGTCATGTACGGGTACTACACCGAGGTCGAACTAGGATAAGGCAAGAGATCTCTGTAGTTACTTCCACTGATTTGAACTAGGACGTCTTTGTCTAGACCTCCGTGTTTCACCCCAATTCGCGATTGTCTTGTGTTTTTCTCTTGTTTCATAGACTTCTGGATCTCTCCATTTGTCTATCTGCATTCACATCTCAAGTTTGTACCATGTTTTTTTCTGACTAAAACTTCCCACTCTGTTACTTTAACTTTCATGCTTCGTTGCGCCTGGTTGCCTATCATCTCGCATCTATACGTCTCTCGCAGCATTACGCTATACATCTCCATGTGCGTTTTACGTCTGAATTTCGAGAAATTATGTGGTAGAATGGGTCACGCCCACGCTTTTCTCTCGTTTCAAGTTGACAGATCACCTTTTGCGGAACACAATTGTGCCCGTTTTTCGACACTCCAGACGATTGACAATTTATTATCCAAAATTTTATGATTCTTTTCCGTCCTTTTTTAGGTCGAGCAAATTCAAGCCCTGACTGAGCTGGTCACTGCTCAAGTGGACTATCACCGCCAAGCCACAGAAATCATGGAGCAGCTTCAAAAGTTCTTGATTGACAAGTAGGTTCCGAGTCGTTATTTTCCGTTTCGGTGTAGAATCTGAGAGCGGCGCTCCCTGAGGAGCAGTGTTCTTGATACCGCCTGGAAATTCGTTCTGCGTTGTTCCTCGTGAATTCATTTCTTACAGGTGGAACTGCCTGAAACTGTCATCATTAGCTCTGTTCCATATTTTTTAAATGTTTTCCTCCATCTGACTAACAGGTAACTTAGGTGCACTTTGGCTTTGTACAACTAAGTACAGTGCTCGTCTATCACCTACTCGTGGATCTGTCCAGTACTCACAATGGTTTATTCAAGGATCCCTTCACTCATTGTTTTCGACCATCGCTTCTTCTTTAAAACAAAGAACCCTGAGCGCTGTTCAGGTCCCCTATTTGGGGACACGCTTTTCCACATAATTGGGTGATAGGAATATGGTTCAGATAAAATACAGTCATTTGCGCATGAGCATCTTTTTCGGTATCTCAGGCTTTAATATGTACGTAGGCAAATGCGTGACCTGGTCAAGAAAAGTTCATCACTCTTACTGTAAACACCAAGGAAAGTCCCTAGTCCGCGGTCTGATAATGATTAATTCTTCAGCTTGGATCGGTCGTAAAATATTCTTGGTGCTTACCACCAGTCAGCTGACTACCCGAACAAGTCACAAGCTTGTTAGGTCATGAGTCATACCTAAAAAGATTTTTCCGGGTCTTTTTAGTAAGCCTTTGGGAATTTTTTCGTCTGGCTTGTCGTGCAGGTAACTTGTTGTCTGTTCTAAGTTTTCTCCGAAGTCGGGTGTCATACTTTTCGCACACGCGATGCCTTCAGCATCCTTACACAGTGGGTGGCGCTGCTTAGTGGCTGAATGTCGTATGAAACGACGATTTGAGATTGAGAATCATAAGTACGGTGGACTAATACACCAATTCTTTAAAATAATCACTTATGTGTAGGTGCACTTGATCTAATGAGTTTTTGTACAATCTGCCTCATGATTCACAGCTGAGTGTGCCCACGGCCTAGTGAAATTCACTGTCTCCATAGCCAACTCACTGAACGGCACTGGAGGTCAATGGATTTGCCATGGATTTGCCATTTGAAAACTGGTTTACCATTTGGCATCTTTGTGTGCTGCTGGTTGTTGTGTGGTTTACGTTGTACGATCTTGAAACACGGAAGGCTTCGTCACACAACAGGTTGATCTCACACGCTTGTCCAACACGCGGGCTGATTCCGTTATGTAGTGTCGGTAACAGTGTGCATAGTCAATGAGGTTTTTTGCAGTCTGTTTGTTCGGCCCCTAGATATTGCGATGTTGTGCTACTCCGTGGATTGACCTAGAAGTCTGTTGTTCACTTTATCAGGTGTGTCCTGTTTATATCTCTTACGCTTGCATATTGAGGTTTTGTACTTATAGTATGCCGTCTGCGATGGTTTTCTTCAACTCTTCTGCATCCGTGGCGTGTGGTTTTTATTTCCTACGAATTTCGACCATATCGATTCAGGAGGGAGACCACCATGCACAACATTTGTATTCTTACTAATTTTGCTATGCTTTCCACTTATGTCGCCTAATGTTTCGATCTTGAATCTTGTCCGTGCTAGTGACATGGTTGCACCTGCGGGCCACTTCATCAATGCTGAAACCGAAACAGGGAACTAGCATATATGTACTTCATGTCGCACAAGTCAGACAACTGAAGGTATGTTTTCTCCTTGTGCCGAATTAGTTCATCTGCAGCACCCTCCGGTGCCTAACTTCCATGCCACTCGAAGGTTGCACGAGGGCTGGCATACTGCCAGGTTGCCCATGCCTAGACAGGGGAAGTCAGAATCACAGACCTTCTGGTCAGTAAATTCGCACTCTAACCACTTGGGCCGTCTCGCCCCTACGCATCCAGTGAACTATCAACTTCTTTCCAACTCTGACCTTCGGGCATGTTTTCATACCTGAAACTTTCTTCCTTCCGTTCTGCACGCTATTATCTACAGGTATCCATCACGCTGCCACATTTAGGTTGAGAGCGATTGATCGTTTACACGCCTTCGTCTCTTTTCGTTGAACAGGAAAGACGAGGCTTCTTCGAAACCTAGACCAGTTTATGAACCCAAACGGTTTTCGACACTTCCAAATCAGGTGAATTCTCGAACTCCTTCTCAAAGTGCACTAAGCACGCCAGCGAAAAACGGTCCACACCTAAACGCTGGTGCACCTAGTCCAGGTACGTTGTGTTATATCCGTCAGTACGGAATGCGTTTCGACTTGTCTTAAACGTATCCACCCCGTTATCATACTTTGCTTTTAACTGACTTGCGTTCTCCGTTGTCTTTGATTCAACCTTTGTTTTTTTTCAAATTGTGAATTTCATATACACCTCGTTGGGTAGCTTTCGGAATGCGGCGCACCAGTGCAGCTAACTTCAGCGTCGCCGGTCAGTTTTCATTGACCACTACATACTTTCACTCGTTGTTGTGTGCAGTCCGAATGCAAACTACTTTGCGCTGTAGCTTTATATAAGAAATACGTCTTATCTACTTGGTGAATTAGATTAGTGAAGCGCTCTTCTGTCATACTGTACTTGGAAAATATGATTTTGATAAAAGTCGACAGGAAATTGAATTCGATTCTAATTCGTCTTCTATGAACCGTATAACATACATACATTTGTTCCAGCTGCTACAGTTTCTATCACCGGGAAATGCGAGAACTTGGGAGACATAGCGAAGCATTGGAGGCTGTGACATGTTCATTTGGTTCGGGAACTGGGTAACTAGATAGTGAAGGCGTGAGCTTTGATGAGTTGAGTCCCGGAGTCCCCATCCAGGGTGGCAGCAGTTGTCGGCCCGCCTCAGTTTACTGGTTGCCAAGTCATACACTGTCCACCTCTCAGTCACTTCTACTCAGCACAGGGCGAAAAGAGCTCTACGAGGCAGATGGTGTTCTGGCATGCGTAGTACATGTCCCAAACAGCGTAACCAATGAGGCGTGAGGGATTCATTTATCGCGAGAGAGTTCCCCCTTTCTAAAACCGTATAGTCTACCTCAGCATTGCTCGTCTGATGTTCAGACCAGACTCGATCAATGCTTCAAAGACACGGATGATCAAACACTGACAGGTTTCGCATGTCCTCTGCACACAGAGGCCACGTTTTTTTATCCATAAAGCAGCGTGGATCGCACTGCCGCACTGTAAACTTTACCCTTGACGGACAAACGGACATCACGTCGGTGCCGTAGGTGTCGGAGGTTGGCAAAAGCTTTCCCGTACTTCTACGTTCAGGAAGTAATCTCATCTGCAACCAATCCGTCGGAGCTTATACAACTGCCCAGGTAAACAAACTTATCTACCACTTAAATTGGCTCGTCTGCGGCTTTGGGTTTGATCTTTTAGAAGTACCTTGCACTTTACTAGCCTGAAGCGCGTGTCAAACCGTGCAACAGTATTATTTAGGTGATTTTAAATGAGTTGCGTTTCGAAAGGATCTGAACCAAAGGGAACAGTATCGTCCGTGTGTACTCACTGTATATGGGCGAACGTCCCGAGAGCATTCAGATTCCTGAAGCCTCAGAGGCGGGCGGAGAAAAGGCGAGAGTGGACAGCGTTGTCTTACACCACCGGACGTGGTGAACTCAGGTGAGGGTATGCCGTGTGCTCGTACACCCACAAGAGTTAAGGCGCAGCGTCCTCATATGGGATATAAATCGTCGGACACCACCAAAGTTTCTGACGACCGACAGAATCAAGAAACAAAACCAGCGTGTGGTGTTTGAAGGAGTGGAGCGTCTAAGAGAGGAAAATATATAGTCGATGCATCTTCGTCAGGATGAAACCCAGCGTGATTCTCACGAATCTGCCCCTCCCGATAGCCGATCATCCTGCACAAAATAACGCCAGACAGCGCTTTTGATCTGGCGGATACGAGGCTGATGCCACGATGGCTTACGTATGACGTTCTTTGACCTTTTTTGAAGACTGGGTTGGCAGTCGAGTGGCTTCTTCCCAATGCTATTCTGTTAGTTTTAAAGCTTCTGTCGCATGGTCGTCGGACTGTTCACCTCACCATCTCTGAAGAGTGCGGGGTGCAGACCATCTGGACCAGGTGCCTTGTCACGTTGAACGAGTGATAACAGCAAATGTGAGGTGCTAACCGTCGCTTTTCGTTTCAGAAATTGTCAAACTGAATGGATGAGTCAGTGGATGCACTCGATACTTCCAAACGGTCCTAGGTGCTACACTGGAAGATAGGATCCAACGTAAATTCGTGTCTTGTTCTTCATCATTCTGATTCTTAGGTCAACCGTATGGGTGTTGCAACTTGAAGCACTGTGTGAACGGTGTTCATTTGGCTGTTACCTTCTACATATTTACATAGTGTCCCAGTGGGAACTACTGTGATCGGGAACTCAGCATTTTTGCGTATTCACAGGCCTCCAGAGTAAATGAGAACTAACGTGGGATATGATTACTTTGTCAGAAACCATATAGTTTACCAATTCATCCGGGCACTGCGAACGCAATCAGATAGTTACGATGGAATTGGGGGAGCAATTTGTCTGTGATGTTTTCGAGGAGGATATGCAATGCTGACAGTGCCCTTCATAGTGTTTTGCTGTGAATCCACTAGAACTAAGTTCACCTTACAGTCTACTGTAGAAACGTACTGTTTTTAAATATCCCACCCATCGTGTGTGATGTACCCCTTAAGGCAAGCTTTTTAACAGGGTTATCTCCTATCTTTGGGGGCAAATCATCTCAAATTTAGAGATGAGCATCTTTCAGCCTATTACAGTGCCCAACAAGGCTCAGATTTGAAATCTGCAAACCTACTGGTGATTAATTGTGTGGCTATTGATCTGTTTTCCAAACTTCGTAATGGCCTGAGAACGTTTCGTCGCCGATCACTTCTTTGCAACTAAAAATCACAGCGCGCTTTCCCTAGTCACATGCGCCATAGCCTACCAGGGAAGAATTTTAGAGATCCTGCATTCGATTAACGTTCAAGTTTTTTAATGTACTATTTCCATCGTACCAAAGGCAGTTCATTCCCAGTGCACAATGGCGTTTTTATTTTGTCATCTGCCATCGGTCACTTAAACTCCAGTGTACATCAATTCTCGCTCGGTTCAACAGCGGCGTGTCGTTTCACAATCGATATCCCAAGTTCCTCCGTTGCCGGCTTGTGTTACTACTGCACTGAGTACTATTCTTTCCCCATGTACACTCCCTATCCCGATTCCTCTCCCCCTCACTCATGCTTGCCGTCTTAGTCGACTTCTCTTCGGTGGCAGACCCATCGATTTCTGTCGCCCACGCAGACCATTCCCCACCCTATCTGGACGGGTCTGCTAGCCTATCGGTTAATGTTGGAGAGAACGATGATAAATGTATGGACCTCATTTCACTACTGTTCGGTGTTTTTGCACTTCGATTTACTAACAATTTTCAAATTAGTCTGTCAGTCGTGGTACTTGGGCAATAATTCTCTCTTCCTTTATTTTCGCAGAAGGGAAACATAATTTGTTTTGTTTCTCACCACGGCTTGCCAAATTTCCTAACACAGCTTGGTGCGCTCTGCTATGTTCTTGTATGTCTGCGCCAACCATGCTACCTGTCAAATAGGTTCGGAAGCTGCTGGCTTAATTGCGTGACAACGTCATTCACTTTGCCTTTAGTTGCACCTGAAAATCTCGAAGCGGCGAAAAATAGTCTGGTTCGGCCCCGCAATGTGTCCATACCTAAATGATAAGTTGTGACGTTCGAATTTGGATCAGGTTTCGCCTGAGTTGCTTTATCCCCGCAAGATGGCTCAAGTGGTTAGAGTACTAATTTCCTGACCGGAAGGTTCGTGGTTCGAACCCGACCTCAGCCACTGCTTAGGCTTGGGCGACCTGGTAGTATCCCAGCCCTCGTGCTTCTTTCGGGTAGGATGGCAGCTGGGCACCGGAAGGGTGTTATAGCTGAACGATTTATTTTTATCCTCGCAAGGCAGACCGCCACGCGGAAGGGAAGCCTATGTACCTTTTTTAGGGGACGCATACCCCATAGAGAGACCTCTGTAAGGCTGCCACATCTAGAAATTCTGTAAGACGTTCATCATTCATGATTCATTACGGAACCCTCCGAAAAATGGTCACCGCAGGACAGGCTCGCTTCCTTTTCCGGATGAAGAGCTTGTCATAAGGGAGAGCACAGAATAGATCGTTGCTGACGGGGACCGTTGGTGTTAACACTGAGGCAGGTGTCTTCGGGATTACTGTAATAGATTTATCTGCAACAAATTTACGCTTGCTGTTTCTGATATTCCTAACTTCTGTCCGCCTCAAGCAACTATGTGGTTTAATTGATATCTATTGCGGACATTATCGATTGTCCTAGAGATATTCCTAAGCAAAATTTGGCTGCGTGGTTCATCATTGTATATGACAGCTGGCAGATTCCTGTTTCTCGAGTTTTTTGCCCTGCTTTTTAAGTTCAGCTTCACGTTTTGCAACGTTACCTAAAGTGCCATTTTCGAACCAATCCGGAAGAACTATGCACTACATTTTATGTTCCTGTGTTACCCAGAAACGTCTACATACGTCTAAATGCGTTATTCAAATATACTGATGGCATCATTGCACAAAGCCGAAACATCGGAGACATTTCTATGAACTCTTAACAAATTTCTCGTGCTTAATCAATTTTTCTGTATGTTGTTTGTCATTACTCCGAACAGGCTGGAATTCTCGCACATCTAACTCGCCTGTCAACAATTGGTTTATTCAGGAATCATAGTGATTTCTGGAATCTATGCTTCCGGTCGATCGATCTGTTGCACTGGATGCAGTGTAGTTTCCGAGTTTTCGTGATACTGTCTGCTATGAACTGCTGCATTGAATGTCCTTCAATCAGGATGCGACTGTTTTCCCTTAATCTCGAGTTAGTCTGAGGGCGTTACCTCCGGATAGGATGATTCACACATACATTAGACAGGTCTAACCCAAACTCTGAGGATTTGTTGCATGAATAAAAACAAAATTACCGTGTTTAGCCTAAATCACTCTTCAACACTGGGGTAACATTCGTTGGCTGACTGACTTTGATCTATGTCACAGTGGTGAACATTGTATCTTGACGCGCGGTTCATGATAAATCGTTTACTGACTGATTGATCCCGCAACTTGCTATCTGCTTGCAGTAATGTCTAGGTTAGAAAAGGCATCGAATTCATTCGAGTTGTGTTACTGACAGTACCGCAGCTTTTCCATTCGTCCTTTATCTGCATGCCCCCTGTTATTGCTTTGTGAAATTTTACTGATGGTTGGATCACTGTCGCGCTGTTCACTAAAGTCCTATGTTTATTGTTCTTTAGCTGTGAAGTGAGCCTGAAGTACATAGTTGGACTACTAATTAGTCACTTCTGTCCTGAATGGAGGACGGTCTTCCACGGTACAAAGCCCCACGTTTCTATGCCGTTTTTGGCACATACGCACGAATACAAAACTGCAATGTTTGGCTAAACAATTTTAAACTTGGGTATATATTTTAGATTGTGCATAATCTTGAAGATACCATTCATCTCACATCAATTCCTGTTGATTTACTTTGAATATTTCTCAAGCTTGAGTTTTGGAACCACCTTTGTTGATAACTGTCCAGTAACCAGGCAACCATCGATCTAGTGGCCAACCACAACTCGGAATTATTTGTTTTTGCGTTCGGAAACCGTCCTTAAAGCAATTACGAACGATCATTCTACCGCGTAATTTATCACGTTGGTTTACAGTTTATCGATAGTGACTAAAGCCACTCGAGACATCAGTTTTAAGAGTTTTAGCATATCAAGAATACGACCGCCGGTATTGTGGAGCGACAGACGAGATTCGCAGTTTTGAATCAGTGTTAGGGGAAGGCGATTCACGCCGATTCCATTGGTTCCGCAAGAGCAGGCGTGAGATGGGTATTCCAGGGCAAAGTAATGCCGGTCAGGGTACTGCAACTTTTTCACGAGCTGAAAATGATTACCGACCTATCCGTTCACCCTACAATAATGGTTGTACGCTGCTTGTCAAAAAGTTTTGTATTTGATGAATTCCTGTGACCGCTGTCGTACAGTCAAAACTGACGACTGCTCTAAGTTCTGTGAAAACGAAGTCATTGGTGTTCATCTTGACCGAGGTCTATCCCCGTACTCAAAGCACTACACTGCCTGACAACTCAGTTTCCTAGTCGTGGACCTATAACTGACCGCGAGTTCCTTAGATTCTGATGCATCCTGTTAAACTAGTCAGTCTTTTTTGATAGTCCAATCTGCTGGTACTACCAAATCCGAAACCGGATACGAGTCTGTAATGCGTATGTAATATGCACTCCTAATCATCTTGTCTCGGTTTTGGAGGTTCGATAAGATTAAACAGATCTTGACGTATAGATTCAGCGTCCAACTCCAGGTGCAAACATTTCATTTACCTTCCGTGTGGATCACGTAAATAATGTTATGGCTAGTTAACGATGAGGTGACCCTGCGATTTATCTAAAAACCCGGTTTTATAGCTTCTTGTTTCTCAAATGCGTACGGCCATTTGATCCCTCTGTCCTTAGTTTGTCCTGTTAACCACACTTATACTGACCACACTCATGCAGTCGATGAAGATTGTACGTTTCCTTTCTGTAAGTTTATCATCATGGGATCTTGTAGCTTTGTAAGGCCAACTGACTGCGTGTGATTATGCTTACTACCGTCCGGCAAGGGTGAGTTGTCCTGTGACTAGAACGCATAATCTGTTTGGTGTTCATTGTTGCTTACGGACACTGCAAGCCTCATTCCTTCCAAATGCACCTTGGACGCTTGGCTGATACGTTTTTTTACTCTACTTTCGAAACTAGGTTAATTGATCAAATAGGCTGGGTAGCGTTGACGACTACTACTTAGGATACAACGGCTCTCCATCTCCTCTTAAAAGATCAATTGCTGGGCTTTGTGCGTTTGAAACAGCACTAAAATTCCACTAATATGAGTAGTCTGAGTGAGTAGTAAGTGGTAGGCTAACTGTAGTAACTGGTCAGCGACGTGCTCATTTGTCTGCTAATCGCCGACACCACGGCATTAGACTTTCAACCGGATGTATAAAATCCAAGCCGATCGCGTTTGTTTGCACTGAACAGGTGATTCTTGGTTGGTTTTAGGTCTTCTCACGCAGAAACAGTGAGATTTTTCCATGGTCATGGCTTAGGTCACATCGTATACGTGTGTGTGTGGGGCGGATACAGACTATACTCTATTTTATTTTGTTTTTAAATAATGTTACAAAGTAATTAGAAAAATACTCGCAATTTTCGGTGAAATTAAGTGTCAGATATCCTCTCGCCAAGCTCCCCTCTCTTGTTTTTTGACTTACTGCGTAGATATACCCGTTTTCAGTCAATCAGTGTGCTTTCTATGGCTCGGTGGAGACAAATTTGGCAGCAGTGTAACGTGAAATAGAAAATAATGAGAATACTTCGTCCGCCTCTTGTGACTTTTTTTTAGATCACCTCGATATCTTGGCATAGGACTTTGGCCAGTTATTTGGGTAGCGCAGTGAAGTTCGATTCGGTACTTTTTCATTTTCGCTAAATTTGGATGGCCATTGATGATCTGAAGTGGCTTTTGTCCCCGTTGGTTCCGTGCATAAGGCCATGTGGTTTTTTGCCTGCTTTTCACAAAACAATAGCTTCTACGTAAGAAATGCTTCAGCATGAAGAATGGCACGTTTTTACTTTGGCCTTTGATATGTTAACTTCACTTCTTACGTCTAACGCCTACGTGAGCAACCTCAGTCATATAATCTTAAACTTAAGTGTGGAGAGTTGTGCAGCAGTCGCATCACTGAAGTACGTGTTCAATGTTAAAATGTTATGGCGAGCGTAGTCGTGCACAGATTTGTAAATTTATACTGGCATGACTGAGTTGCTTACTTGCAGTGCATCGCTCGAAGAACTGCATATCCAGAGTAGCCACCACCTGGAAGGAATCTTCATATCGTGCAGAGGAATGATAATTGCTGTGGACATGTTAACTTGATAATGGACGAATTCAAATCAGATTTCGGACGTCGTTCTTTGGGGTGATATCTGCCTGTCGAAAGTTTCCCGTATGAGTTTAACGTATACTCTTCTAACGGATATTATAACGTATCTGTGCAGGAGTATTCTCTGCGTACGGTGGTCGGAAAACTTCAGGAAGTATACTTTTTTTTACGTAGATATGACATCCAACATTTTGGAAGAGTTTGGGGGACAATCTGCAGGTTGTTGTTGGCTTCTTGATTTGTTCCAAGCGTTTTCTAACTGGTTGATCATAGCTCAATTCTATAGGACCGGTTTGACATTGATGCTCCAACCCGTTTTGCCCTTCTGCTCAGTTTTGGTCGAAATATTATTATCTTATGCGTCTCAGCCCAGTGGGATGTTACTACTGCTAATTGTATTTACCCTTTCCTGACTCGTACCGACGGAGATGACCTGGTTTGACGCAACTCTTTGGGTGCTTCCCTCTTTTTATCTAGTAGTTCTGATACGAACGTCCCATTCATAAAGCACCAGTGGCAACATCGATGTTGCTGTCCTTGATGATGATGATGATTCATAAAGCGGGAGCTGGTACATTGCTGGTACATTCACTTGCTTCTTACAGATACAGTGTGATTGCGGTCACTTGTGGCCGTTATCGATGCTAACCGAATTAAATGACGTTGGTCATTACGTTTGTCATCATCTGGTCCTTTTTTTCCACTGTCTTTATCACAGTACTCGGTCCTTCGTGCCGTGGTTTGTACGATTTCGAGGCAGAGAACGCGTCGGAACTGCCATTCTCTGAAGGAGATGTGATACGCCTGATTCAACAAGTTGATGAGAACTGGTTCGAGGGCGAACTGAACGGTCGTCGTGGTTATTTCCCAATCAACTACGTTGAGGTTATCACTCCACTGCCGTAAAGCTATTTCCCCACAAGACGGACCGTTTAGACGCATGCCTTCATGCTTGGCAGGATTGTCAAGTCTATGCAAATGCAGTGACGCAGTTCTTGTACAATCAGTCTACTTTGATTTCCTTTGGCATTATTCGCTTATTATTTATGTCTTTACTTATGATTCTAGAATCCCTATTCCTACACTCCAACAGGCTTTGATCTATTATTCCAGCTTCCCTTCCTTGCATCAACTGGTTTACTCGTATTTCTGCATTTCCCCTTCCTTGTCAACCTTGCAGGCATTTGTCCTGTTCAACGTAGGAAGCATATGCACTCACGTTTGGCTTTTTCTTTCATGCGCCCAACGTGACAGTCAGGTTTCTCGTCGACGAATTCTTCGCTGTCGCTTTCAAACTATCCCTTTCATTTACTGGCTGGTGAACTTGCCGATTGAAGAGACCAATCAAGTCAGCCTGATCCTCAGATCTGGCAATTTTTCCGCACTACTAGTGCGTGTATCCTCTCGATCCAACACCCCGAAACTCCACAGGTATTTTCCTTGTATGACTGATGGGCTGCATGTCCCCCTCCTCCTTGTTCAGCATCTCAGTGCCATTCCATTTTTCTTCTTTCCTTGTGGCTTTGGCGGTCTCTGTATCAGTTTCTTCTGATTTCGACCTATTTTTCCGCACGGATTATGTGATATCCTACGTTCGGCACGCTGGAGTTTTGTTTTTTAATCCCTCATCAACTCAGGTGATGGGGATCTCCTCGAGTACATAGTAAATCTGAAAGTTACATTAGCATATGCTTCCGTTTCTGGTTAGAACCAATGCACGGCGCTTGATTTAAAACGTCTGGTAATGTCATTTTTGCTTTTCGGAGAGACCACTTTTTCCCGCCCCTCATGGGAGCTCCCTAGAGAGGACAGAATAATCAATATTGAACCTTTGTGAGTATCAGCCATATGCATACAGTTCACATAATTTGTTCCGCGATGTGCTTCGCTTACTGCATCAGATAATGTGACGTAATAATGATACTCTATCTAAAGGTTCAACTTATTGTTCTACAGTCTGTGGATTTTACGCTCGGGCTTATCCAACGTAAGACATCTACTGGTCCTAACAGTCAATGCCCTCATTCCAGTGTTGCGGAAACCATGCTCAGACGAACATGTAGAGTCAACCTTTCTATGCGAGCTAACGCCAGGATAGCAGGCATTCTAATAACGGAGAGCGTATTGAGCTAGGGAGGTAATGAGATCATTACCACACAAACCCATTAAATTTTCACCAAATTAGACGAATCCGAAGTGTCAAGCTGATGGATTCGACGTTGTGATGTGAAATCGATAATTACTGACAGCGCCATTTTTCCAACTATAGGGCTCCACTGTAGACAACTTCGGGTAATGCGACTTCATAATACTTGACTACGGCTTTCCCAGACAGTAGACGGAAACTTGGTAGTCTCTGAACTGAGAAGTTGAAGTACACGTAGTGTGAGCGAAAAGACATCTATGGGCTGTCTCAATCCACTGACCTCTTGATTACTAGACGGCTAGTCTACTAGCATACCTCTCGGTAGTGCTTGCTGTCGGTTACAGCTATGCGTCTGACCTTCACCCGTCGTTCGTCGCATCTCTACCTCGTGTTAGTTAGTTTGTCTATCAGCGCCATTTTCTCTGGTAATCCGTAAACCTACAGTGCTCCATAATCGGAACCGCCTTAGCTACTCTGTTATACTTTTCCAATCTGGGGAAAGTAGTTCCTTCACTTCTACAGTGTTATGTGAGATCTCAGTGCCCTTTTAATAAAATAAATAGAGCCTCCGTCAATAAGTCGAGTGGGTTAAGGTATCTCTAGAATCGGCTAAGAGATGATACCTTTCGGTCAGGTCACTCAGCTATCAATAAGGACAAGCTTACGCGCTCGCGAGACGCGAAAACTCTCAACTTTAGTAAAGGCTCAGAGAAAGCTGTTTCTTCGTGTACTGTGGTGCATTTGACATCCTTTCCATTCCAGCATTTTCGATAGGAGTTCTGCGGCATACTACGTTCTGACGACGCGGCTATCCCCTGTGGAACGCACAATAGTTCATCCGTTAGGGAGTACCACTGCTGATTTTGGTCTTGAAGTTTCAGCCGTTTTGTTGTGAAGAGACAACCACAAGCAGTCCAATAAAGTGGTAAGCTTTAGGAGGAGGTTATTCATTTGAAATATGCTTCAACTAGTGGTATATCTTCCTGACGGTACCCTAGATGTGGTCTATTTACAGTGTAAAATTTTTCTGGGTGAGCGGATCCATCAATGACAGAAGTTCCATAGGTTTTCTCCGGGAAATAATGCGCGTTTTTGGATGTTGGTTATTTGAGTACGTTTGTAAGAACTGTATGATCAGAGGATTGCGTTGATTATGGGGGCTAGTTTCAGTCATACGCATCCATCATTTAGCAGTTCGGCGCCGATTTTAGTTCAGTTAAAAGAAGAATACGATCACAGCTTATTGGATCCAGCATAATTCGAATTTTCAGGCCGATGCTGCCTACAAACCTCTTCTCGCTACCAAACCCCTTCTGAGATAGCATCAATAATAACAGTGTCAGATGGCTGGATGGCAGTTCAGAAAGTTCCTTTTTTGGTGGTAACATTCAAATTCTGGAAGAGTGCCGCTGAGGCATCAGGTGCTGTTCCCGAACCACTTGTTGGTAATAAGTTCACGCGACAAGTGGTTTGCTTTGGTCATCTGCTTTAAACTTTGCTATACTTGTAACTAATCAAACCCTTGGGTGGTTGGTGCTCTTCTTAAAATTGGCTAGAATTCAATTATGTTATTTCTTGTGATTCTAGAGACTGGGGGATTGGGTGTGTTTCACACGGTTCGAACAGTTCCGTTCCATGAATTTGTCTTCCGGCACTGACCGACTTGAGCTGGGGGAGACAACTGTTCTAATCATGCAATGCCCACCAGACATTCGGTTCCAATTGTAACAGTTCACCCTTTGGAGGTCGTTGGTGAATAAAAAAGGCCATTGGTATCACCAGTGTCCTTATGATGAAGAGGGCCAGATGGATGGGCTCATGCGCCTTGTTACCAGAACGTAAACACGGACATGATATTTTTGGCCCATGTGCGCACGGTTGCGCAAGTTACGATGTGTGGGCTACCGCAGTCGAATCTAGCCAAGAATATTTCGGTAATGCCGTGTTTGTATGATAACTTCTCGTTGCGCAAACATGTAAACAAAAGTCTAAGGAAATCTGCACTATTTTTGGATGCGTTATATCACGTGTGGTTTTTGGACTCAATGCGATTCTTAAGTGCCATCAAGATGGATTCTTGAAAATGCTGGCCTACTGTATTAGTGGTCCCATGTTTTACTGCGTTAAGTTTTCTAGGTCAAAACCCTAGTTTTAACTTTGGGATCTGAAGATGGGCAGTTACAAAACCACTCCATCAGACTTCCCTATAGTACTGATCTCAAACATTACGGTATGTGGTAGCATCCACTTGCACGCGTTACTCCAAGGATATCATGTCCAAATAAGACCATTTTGTCCCTTCGCCCTGTCCTGCTCCAGTTTCTAGGCACCGTTGTGTCTATTTTGATAAAAAGAAGTATGCGGTCGTCCCTGACGTTCTAAATTCTAATCCAGCTTTCCATGGTCATGGAGACTTAATAATTACTGAAAAATTGTGAAGACTTCTCCGTAGTTTTGGGACCGGCCTTCTGCTTCTGCTTTCGATTTGCTTGCCATTCTCATGCAAGCTGACGGATCGTTCTCAGAGTCCTCATCATTTAGGGCGTAGGATTATATGTAAGCTGAGTTTGAGATAGCTAAGTGGTTTTGGCGCCAGCCTAATGACCGGAAGGTCCATTGTTAGAACCCAATCCCTACATCTAGGCTGTTCCTGTCTAAGGTTGGACAACCTTGCAGTACCTCATCCCTCGAGTATCTTTTAGGTGACATGGTATCTAGGCTCCGGAACTGTTCTGTAGCTAATGATTGATTGTTGATGGTGAATTATAGTCTCTGCTTTTTGAACGTAATCTCAAATACAAGGATTAACTTTCCACCCGTAGTTGTTTATGCTAGTCGATTGCACAGTCCGTGTTACAGGCCTGGAAGTGGAATTAATGATTTGTGTAGCAGAATTGTCTAACGACTTCCTGTAGAACGAGCCACTGTGATTCGAGGGTGTACCATAGAGATATTCACAAACAGGTAATGTTTTCAACGTTTATGTGGCGAACCACACCTGAACTGCTTCAAATCTCGTTCCATCAGTTTCCCAGCTATTTGAGGCTTTCTCAACGGATAGTTGGCGCTAAGATAATCCCCTCAGTCTCTATAAATTGGGTTTGATTTTGGCTATTTTTAACTTTCCATCCCGCCAACCGCTTTTAAGGACCGTATAAAATTTGATTCTCTTGAAGGCATGCCATAAAAATCAAAGCTATGCATGATTTATGGCCACCGAATTCAGCAGAGAAACGTTTATCTAAGGCCTCTTTTCAAGTTGAGCAGCCATCTGCTACTACTATCAAGGCTTTGGCTTGCGACAGTAATACTATTCGTGGGCGCCTTCCCACGTTCCTTCAGATTCCAACCGTGCACTTCCTGACCTTATTATGTTACCTTCGAGGAAAAGAACTCATATTTCGTTTCAGCGTAATTATCTTTTTAGTACCTGCAAACATGGGTTACGAAAGGCGGGGAATTAATTATCGAAACTCTCGTGCACAGAGCGCAATAAAAACCGGATAATATGGAAACACGATACGTCAAAGCGTGCTTGTGGAGATGCATGTTAATCTGTCCTGAAAAGTTAGGAATGTAAAATGGGGGAGGACACGAAAGGGGTANGGGAAAGTTAAAGTTAGATAGTTCCGGGAAGGGACAAGAGGGTGGAGAGATCCGTTCGATGATTTGCAAGAGTGACTTGAAAAACAAAGACGAGTGAGATGATTAAAAGTTTAATCATGCGCGTTGCGCACACAATCTCACAACTGATTATCGCGGTTAAGGAAATTAAATATATGTAGAGATATAGGGAGGCTGTATGTCCTAGTTTATCGGTTGAAAATTTGATGGCAACGAGTCGGGTAACCTTGTTCTGAACTTGATCGTGAATCCAAGCAAAGATGTTCTGAGGCAGAGTAAATTAGGGCTTCGTACAAAATAAGGATCGGAGTTAGGTTAAAGCAACCTCAAAGTCTGATGTGAAAGTCAACTGTCATGATAGCATTTCTTGCGAGAGATTTCACATGGGCATACGAGAAAATATTGCAAGAAAGTACCGATCCAAGCATGATGGTCAGTGGACCAACGAGAGGGACTGTTACGGAGAGAGAGACAGAAATACAGAGAGATCTAGCAATGAATGAACCACTCTCTGCAGTCTTAATAAGGTCACTGTTTGAGACACGGTTGCTCTCAATCCGGTCGCCCCAAGGCCATATGGAAGCAAGGCTATAGTTTAAATAATGGGTGAAACACTGAAGAGTGGTATCTTCAGCAACCACTGAAAACGACAGATGAGGAAAGGTCTTTGATATGCGGTAGGATTTCTGCTAGGTTGTTGCGAGTGAACTCCATTCAGTTTGGCTACAGGCTGTGAAAAGGCCAGAATACCCAGGCAGATAAGAAGCATCCGGTTTCATCAAAGGATACAGAAGATTAACGCTCTTGTGCTACGAGCGCAACTCGACCACCAGCGCCGTATTTAATGGTCTCTAATGGGAAATTCGGTGACCGCGCCTACATGATAGGCACCAAGTGGGACGAAACCGGTTGTGGAGTTTTCAGCAAAGTTAGGAATGGTTTAATTTAAGAAGAAACGGAAGGTGTTTGACAGATAACAATGAAATTGCTCGGTGGCGTCACACTAGTAAAAGCGAGAAGATATTAAATAACAGGTCTTGTAGATTAGTTGCGCATGATTATTTGTGGAGCGCAAAACCAGCCAAGGTACAAGTTGTTCTTGCTGGAATAAATATTCGAGCTGAATGTAGCTAGTTAGTAAGGAAAAATAGTAGGTTGCACAAAAAACTGCCTTATGTTTTTTGTAACTGATTTGGAGAATGGCGATTCAGTTTTTCAAAAGCCTGTAATCCGTTAAAGAAAACTCTGACGATGAGCATAACAACAGCTACTCATGCAAGCAAAGTTTCAAAATTCAAGCGGATAATCTGTGTCCATTACAATGGAATAGTTATACGAAACAACTCAAAAAAGGGTATCTAAGGTAGCTTTCATAAGTGTTTCACCCCGTTACTAGGGGAAGAGAGTTCTGCTGACAGCCAGCATGTTGGATACAACAAGTAGCGAACAACATGGCGAGATTTTATCTTGTTACACACAAAAAATCAGATTCATCCAACCTATAGCATACCGTAGATGCTTTGGATGGTATCATGTTGGAAATTTCTTAGATTTCTGACTTAGCATCACAATTTAATGTGAGCATTGTCCATAACATGCAGTCAGCTCATCATCGCGCTCATGGTGAATAGATATCTGGCAAGGCTAGAGAAAAAAACCAATCTGTCAGTCAAGCAACAGTCTTCCAAAAAGAGCGATTTTAATCGATCCTCAAGGTTAAGGCTGCACCAAGACTGATCGCAGTGAGAATTCAGTTAACAGCAACACTGTTTTACGGGAAATGTTACAGAAAACCAGTTAAATCACACAACCGATCAAATTTTGCAGTCCAAAAGTTGGGTGGCAGCTGTTTCATTATAGTTCGAAAGTATCAGCTGTGTGCACCTGTTGTCCCTTTTTCAGCGAAACAAAACTAGAGTCATGAGCGCACCGCGCAGCTCAGGCTACCGCAGACAAACAACCCAACATCACTGGTTTTGGCAGACACGTCAAACAAACTTCTTAAATTAGCTGAAATTCCATGCTTTTGTTTGAATTAAATCCAGCTGTATCCAATGAATTCAACCGAGACGCCACAAGAATCCAAGCTTCCAAGCAGATACTATGCAATATTGCGGATGCGATCGGATTTGTCTGGTTAAAGGATATTGATTGAAATAGTTGTCTCCCACATCTTTCTTTGTCGACTGCGTGCCAATCAGGGATTGATAGAAGGAATCTTTTTCAGATATTTGGTCTCCTTCCATTTGTCTCCTTAAACGAAATCTTAATTTTTACAAGGTAGTCTCTCTCTCTCTCTCTCTATATATATATATATATATATATATCTAAATATATA
>NW_008751717.1:583452-597088 GCF_000715545.1 Opisthorchis viverrini | reverse complement strand
ATATATATATCGAATGTCGTAGCGACTGAAACATGAGGCGGCCTGGTGCAGCACATTCAGTTGCCTGGAAACATCAAAACCGTGAGATTCAGCTGGGTTCCAGGTGGGTCTCTCGAAAAAACAAAGTTAGTTTGCAAATGAATGTATATTTGCTAAGGTAGCTTCTACTTTATCAACAAGTACCTGCACTTGGATTTAAACTGCATATCAGAATTGATACGGAGCTGAAGAATCTTGATTGATGCTCTACGGCGATATTCCCTGATGTGTCCGGATAATGACCAGCAAAAGAACCCTGTGAAAATCTGAAATCACTTCCTCCGTAGAATTAAATGATATTGAAGCAGTTGGCTTGACTACGAGAAAAACTGACCTATATAGTGGGCTTTCTCTGAGACGTACCACTGAAATTCCTACGAGTGTCGCAAGTGTTTTCTGATTAGCTTTTGTTGTGGTGTTAGCCATTACTTTCGTTCTTATAACTTTCACACCCTTCGTCTGAAGTGAGGTCTGGTTTTGCAAAGTTGCAACGGTGCCATTGCATTTGTCCTTGTTGACAGTAGTTTCATCGTATGAAACAAAGGTATCCTCCTATCGGGTTGCTCACTTTTGTGCATTTGTTCTCTCAGGGACGAATACCATCTCTCATTTTTTGGTGAGAGAGAAAAGTTCAGGATTTATATCTGTCTATATCGTTGTTCAGTGCATTTGTTTTGTTTTAGTTCTTGTCTAAGTGCATTTGGAGTTCGGTCACACCTTATGTATAGAATATAAAATCCCAATTTCTGCAGTACAGATCGTATCATAGTGGTACGCTGTGCCAGCTAGTTTATGCTGCTGCCTCGAACACGCAAATTCAAATTCTGTCCTAACAGTCATCTTCAGTAACTCAATATCATTGTCCACGAGAAAAATCCGTTTTAAAATGGGGATGAACACCATCAGACTTACGTGGTGTAGTTGCTCTGTGTTTGAGCAACATCTTGGCAGCGTGATGTCCCTTGGGTGAACATGCTTGACTGGACCCATTTAAATAAACTATTAACTGAAATTACATATCGCGATTTTTACTTGTAATTCTCTTATAATCATCCCTTATCATCTCCCAGATGAACTAACTCGATGAGCACAAATCACAGAGGGGAAGCAATGAGATATAGTTCTCGTCCTTATTAGAGCTCGTTAGCGACGAGGCATATCTTTGGTCACGTTGGAGTTTAAACCTCGAACAAATGGCACACGAGGCAGCATAACTCCGCCGTTCTCCTGGACTCAAGTGAATACACACGTCTGAACAAGCGAATGCGTTCACGCTTGAGTGATGCGACTGGTTTGCCAACGCCCAAGCTGTTCTGGTTGTCTGTTCTGATTAACTGACCTGCCTGTCAGGACTACCGGGGCAGGTAGGGTGTAGGATTGGATGTGGGTGGTTGTAGAGTTTACAGCTTTTGCATTCATATCATTCTCATATCTGAACAATTCCCCTGATTCCTGGCCCGATAACTTTGGCCATCCAACGTCAACGAGGAAAATCAGCGAACTCAGATTTCACACTTCTTTTGAAGTTGAAGTGAGTTCTACATGAGTTGATGAACACAAGCGAGAATGGAAACATTCGCCAAATGGGTAGAACAGCTGCCGCTTTTAAAATGTACTCTTGTGAGAACGGATTTAATGCACACAGGGTCGTGTTCACTGAATGATGTTCAACATGTCATATTGTGACATTTGATGGATGATTTGAATACTCACAGTGCATGAAACCAGACGAATCCTACCTATTGCCGACTACACCTTGTGTACCCAACCGAATGGATATTGTCCAAAGAATCAACTCCAGTAAGCGACTTAGAGCTAAATTCCAGTGGGACAGTTAGCAAACGGGGGAATCCTACATAGAAAATGTCGTGGTTACAGGTGACCTTCCTCTCAAAGGTTGGTTGGGCTGAAATGTTCATCCTGGAACGGTTGAGTAAAAATATAGGAACATCACGTCTACATATTAAAAATGTCTCATTATTATTACTTCCGATAATATCAAAAGTTGTTTGTCTTGCTCTTCATATTGCATAAAATGGTAATTAAATCTAAAAGGGTAAGGTCTCATTGAAGAGTAATCTATGCAACTGATGAGCAAAGTCCACCATTCGAGGAAACTCCGTTTTGTGAAGAAAACTGGGACAAAGGAATGCAATCAGCAGCCCAGATTTCATGCAAGCTGTATAAGGATTACCTCCACTCACAGGACGAGAAGCGCACCGTAAATAGGTTACTAATAGAGAAAAACCTGGCCGCATTCATTTGCGAGTGAATTGCCAATCAAATATAGCAAACCGAATGAAGTTTCCAATGTACCCTTCCCATTAAAAACTAAATAAACTGCAGCTGTTCACTCAAGAAAAACAGCATCTTCCTGTTGCCTCTACAACAATGTTTGCCATCTCAAAACTGACGTAAGGTAAACCGGTTGAGTGTCTCAAGTGGGTACTCAATGAAGCCTGTTGAATCGCCTTGTTTAGAATCCCAAGAGTAATTGGCTTGCGGATATTGTCCAGAAATCAACACAAAGCGAAAATGGGTGAAACCATTGTCTTCTAGACCACAGCTCCTTTAGGACACTGACACACTGTTTCTCCTCACTGAGGGTATTGAACAGAAGTGGAATGAGCAGGGGAAAGGAAATGTCGCACGAATAAATTAGTTGAAGCTCCCCACCGAATAAACAAAGATTGCAATCACCATTTTGGTGATAATGCAGCAACGTTTCAAAAGTGGACGGATGTGAAGAGATATGGCTGACAACTGTTAGGCAAGTCACATCCACGTATGTATTTATAGATATTTACACTGCATTGTTCTAACCGGGTACAGGAAAACCGTGGGCTGGCGAAGTTTTGACGACTGACTGAGAACTCAAATTTGTTTACTCTTGTCTGTGAGGCTGAGATTACTGCCACTGCCATTTTCCCACTCGGATCGGATCACAACTGGCCATGAACATATGTTAGACCCACTCAGGTGAACTGCGAGCGAAAAAATCCTATGGCCTCACGGTGCTAAAACTAAACAAGAGAATACGCGTTATTCCCTTGTTGCAGTTCATGTGACGGTAGGAGAATAGTTGAATGATACCGGGCTTTCACCTCTTTACAAGCATAGAAGGCGTTCAAGGAACTCCGATTTCTGAACTGTGTGATAGAGGGGGAGGGCGCTTATGCTAGCGGACACCTGCACCGTGCTGATTATCCAAAAATTATAAGCGCACTAGAACAGAAAAGTGGTCAATGTAAACGACAGTATTCCTGAGCAGAATCAACAGGCCTGAGTAATGTCTAAGCAGCAGCCGAGTAGGTCAGACTCTTGGGTACTCCGAACCACGAGTGCAAGACCTAAACGACGCTATGCATCTCAGAACGCCAAAGATGAACCCAACTATTCCTCATTTCTTACTCTGTATCCGGTGACCCAGAAGTGGATGACTCGTGGAATATATGGCATGGGACTTGTACTCAGCCACATAGCTGAAGGCGCTTTCCAGGATTAGATCCCAGTCAACAGTCGTCTTTGGGCCGTTCGGTTATCCAGTTCAATCAAGCTCAATGCCTATCGGCATAAAAACGGTACCTGTTTGTATTGTCGGTATATGCCACACCAGACTGCAACAACACTTTCTACGTAAGCAGAGATACTCACCTGCTCATTAGCCATATGTTATTAGGGGAGCAAGTGAATATCCGCTAAAGCATTTGCTTATACAAAACTTCAGCGGAAAGTACTGCACAAAGACCGCCTTAGGTTTAATTTGGAAGGGTATTAAAGACTACCGAATAAGGTTGACGAAAGCTTATCAACTAAGCTTATCTGATAATGATACCAATGAACTTTCATACTGTGTCAATAAAAACAACTTGAATAGCCTTCCAAATTAAGCAGCTTTTGTGCGGTACATCCCTGCCAGGAAGGTCAGATTCCTGAAGATTATCCCAGAATACCCGAAATCTATTGAGACCCTCAAACTCCACCAAACGCGATCAGACAGCATTGGATAAAGGTCAGACAGTGCTTCACAAGCTATGGCACGAGACAGCCTTGAATCAATGTCAGACAGTGCACTTCAAAATATACCGTGAGACAGCCTCGGACAAGTCAGACAGTGCGAGACAGCTTTGGAACAAAGTCAGATAGTACCCCTGAATATATAGCACGAGACCGTTATAACTTTCACATACACTTGCTTGTTCGCAATAAAGCTGTTGTGTTCCTTATCGGTGAGTCTTTTTTGCAACTCTAGGCGCTTAGTTAGGGACAGAAGTCAGTTATAACAATCCCGATGTTATAAATCAAACTGCTTTGCGGGTTATTTTGGGACAAAGGGGGATTTGCTGTTTAGAGCTTCGGTTTGGTTTAGTCTATATTTACTCCGTCACACAGTTTGCGGCATTGCGTTCATCAATGCATGAGTCTTACTATTAGAAACCTAGAATGTGATTTATGGTACCATATGGAGCGGAAATTCACATTAATCAGAAAAACCCCATCTTGGTTTACACTTGTCAGCCGCATTTAAAGTAAGGTGCGGAAAATCGAGCACAACCGCGGCAAATCTATTTGTTCGAATGTGCGCACTGTAGCTCAAGGAATAAACGGTCTCAACTGTTTGTGTACAGATTCGTAAACAGCTGGTATGCAACTGTTACGTCCGACCACTTAGCGAATACCAGTTTCAAAGTGGGCCAAAAACCAAGTGAATGGATCGAAGTGCACCCTGTCAAGTAGTGGAAAAAAGTGATTTACTTGAACCAATCTGAGGCAAACGTGAGACAAGCAAGGCTGACGTGAATTCTGTTCGGCTGAATTGGCTGCTACAGAGTGATTTACTTGTGAATTTAAGAGCAAATTTATACATACCTCAGTGTGCTGTCAGGCCTATTTATTGTAAGTTAGGAAACGCAAAACTCGGGATTTCGAACCAAATGCAGTAGCTTCCCTTGAACTCGAGAAAGGTCAATCCGTAAAGCTTCCAGAGAATTTGCTTTTAACTGATAATACTAAACAGACCACCGGACAACTAATAGAGACCATCAGACTCATGCGTCCATCTCAGTAAAGGTCAGGATGCAAGTCGCGCGAGACTTTCTCATATTTCAGGACTAATAACGCAGCTGACTAACAGCAATACGGCTGAATTTTCTGAGTATCCCAAAACATGGTCATCATCTACATCGAGCTGCTCTGAGCGATCACTACCACATGATGGGATCCATCAAAATCGGTTTCTCCTGGGTGGACTCAGAAGTGCGGAGTTTTCGACAGACCAATCAAAAGGAGTCATATTCGAGGAGAAACAACTTTGGATCAGTGGAACCAATGTTATCATATGAATTGCTTTATTTGCAGAGCACACACTGACGCAAGCCATCACCCAGAAGGCATTTCCAGGTCTTTCCGTGTATACTTGCTTCAAAATACTACTATTCTTCGCAGAATTCTATAGGCTCTCCGGTATACCAAACGGTTTGCTGAGAAAGCCAATTAATAATACTGGCACAAGTGCCACCAATTCTGCTAGAACAAAATACACTTGTTTGACCTGACAGGTCTACGTGCGAAAATCCAATGAACCCATGTTTCGAAAAATGGAAACAAGTTGATTTACCGTTTTATTCAGTACAGTGAACAGTAAACGTTTCTGCAACAATGCAGGTCCGGTCCGTGTCTGTCTGAACCACAACACACTCTTCAACCCACTCATCTGATTCTGACCAGCAGGATGAAGAGCAAGAGAAAACAATGACAGTGATTATTTTCAGTGGCCAGTCAACGTTGAATTCGTCCTCGTGCAGATCATAAGGAAGTGGAGCAGCAGCGGCGTCGGAACGACATCCGGGATCTAATTTGAGGGAGTTGTTCAGAACAGAAAATAGCTGGACCTCGAAAACGCGTGGTGAGTGACAACGTGAGCATGTCAAACATTGTTCCAATTGTCGCGGTGGACGACCATTGAAGATAGGGCAGCCTCCCCAGTGGTAACGAACGTCTTCAAGGCCATGCTCACTCCGGTTGGCTAAATGCGAACTGAGCGCACCGGAAAACGCTTTCTCCATTGTATTATCATCCTCTTCCACAAATGCTCGCTCAACCTCCTCTGCACAGAGCCACGCACATATGGACGATATGTTTGCATGTGATCCTGTCTGGTCCGGAGAGTCATCTATGATGTCACTGACCGGGTTTGCAGCGACATCGTCGAAGACTTCAAGGAAGGAACCGAGAAAAGGTCCAAGCAATCTCTGTGACACCAACGGCTTCTCCGTCTGCGGAGATAAAGCGTGATTGAGAAGTGTGGGAAAAGACTAATGAGCATTGACAGGTTTAAAATCGCAGGTATAATTTGCGGATACGGTTACGAGGAGGTATGTCGCAGATCGGGGTACTTACAAATGGGAGAGATAACGTGTATTTAGTGTCAGTCACGTCAGCTAAGTTTGAGTGCTTAATTGTAACTCTCGAATCTCACTAAGCTAAAAAAAACCTGGTAAAACAGTGCTGACCAGAAGAAATTGAATTAAAAATGAAAAGAATGTGTGCAGCATATTCCCTTCGTCCTGAAGGATAGTGAGGCCGTATTGTGACCCCGGAAGTAGCGCTCAGATTCTACCATTGTATGGAATGTTGTTGGATACGGGAGAGGAATCATGCAACTACAGAAAAACAGTGACAACTCAGTTAAATTAAAAAGAGATAATGGTAATTAAGGCGTAAGTCCCGCATATTTCCGCATGATGCTGGAACCGAACGGTGTACGATGCATATTACCAAGACTAGTGTTAAGCAATTCGGAAAAGAGTAATTCCGCTAAGTGCAAATTTTCATCGGCTATCAGATAGGTTGGATTAAATTAGGCAAAACAGTGTTGAGTCGAAGGGATGGGTGACGAATGGGTCCAATTTCTGTTATCGTGGCCACTAACTACTTGCTGGTAGAAAGTAGCATAATGAAAAACAAACAACGGGTTCTATTAACCACAGCTGTAGGGTATAGATTAGGCATCTACACCTACGGTCACATGAGGAGTGTAATATGACAGACTACACATACATCAATTTGGATTCGTAAACAGAAACTAACTACTTGTGCTAAGAATGAGTATTAAACGGAAATTTAAGTTTAAATTTCATTTCAATCCGTGCGTTTCCCAGATTTAAGAAGAGTAAAGCTCTTAGATCCAAAATACTGGCTCAGCAGGCCAGCCTTCAACCTCCAATACGAAGTTAATTGCAAATAACCTGAGATCCTGCCTTCCCTCTGGGAGGAAATATCTACTGGAAGGAGTAGAATTTACTTTTACCATGAGAAATTTCAGCTAAAGAGGATTAACTATGTCAGATCAACAAAAAATCTGACACTAGGAATTTTTCGGGGATTTATGTTTCCTTGGAAATTATCCGAATTTTTTCACGTTATTTTAAAAATTACTTCCGGAGAATCGGGTGCAAACTGTCGCAAGTGTCGAAGAGCAATGATTGCTGCAGCAGAAGTAAGGTCGATAAACTTAATACCTATATTTTTTTATTTTAAGGTCATATTCGTCATATGTAAACCCAACTGGTAGATTTGAATAAACTGACCAGGTGGAATACTTCTGGTTAGGTCTTTGCCTTCCGAGCAACCTGATAAGAGAGCTTCTCTGAGTATGACACACAGAGCCCCCAGTACAGCATGTTAAGTTACGGAGTGTACAAACTGTCTAGCTGCCGTAAGATTTAGTCGCTTTGTGACTGCAACCCTGAGGTTAAGGTATGCGATAAAGCACAACTAGATACTTATCTAATCCACTTAAGAAACAGTGTAATAGAACTACGTATAACTCGATGCAAAGTAGGTGGACAAAAGGTAGAGCTTGTGGCCCTAGCGAGAGCAGAATCACAGAGATTATTCAGGAGTTCCGCGCAGCTTTATAGGGTTGTATGTTGAAAATCGTGAACACTTACTTTTGGGATCGAATCTGTATCTGCATTCCATGAGGAATCGACCTTTGTTTCATTCTCATCGCCACTATCGTCGAAAGCCCAATCAGCTTCAAACAGCTCAGCTCTCGCTGGCTCACAATCTAGAGACTGTGATCGGAGAGCGATCCAGTTAAAGCCATCTAGTTGACAGCTTCGTTTCAAACAGACGAACAGGTAAAGGGAGCGGTGATAGCTTGAGCCACCGAGAGGACAGTAAATCTGGGCGATGAAACACATACGGTGACGGCAGGACTTACAGAGGATGAGTTGATCAGGTGGTGGTGAGTGTCCCGGATATGCTAACAGTGACCCACCGATGAAACTATCATATACGGTCGGTTGAACGTTGGTCGAAGACTGTGAGACGAAGCCGACGAGAGCCATGTGTAAAATATGGACAGCATAGGAAAATTCTGAAACGATAACAACAGTGTTAGTACAGCATACCATGGAAAACGCCATTCGACGAGACAAATTGTTTCTCAACTTGAGGTAATAGTTACTTGGAGGAATAAAACAAAGAACCGGATGTGGTCAGTAAAACTATTTTGGGGACTTAAAGATGTGCGCAAAATTCGGCAAACCTTGCGCTTTTTTACTTGCTCTATGGTGCAAAGAAGAGTTTTATTCACGCCTTCTGATATCACAACAAGGTTCTTTGTATTCTCCGTCCGGCACAAGTACTCTCCAGTAGAATCTTCAGCAAAGTCATTATCAACCGTTCAATAGCCCCAGTTGTTACAGTTACCTTCACTGGTGGATCGAGAAAGTACAAATTCCCCGTCGGCTTATTTGTGAGATCTTCATAAGGGTTAGAAATCCTTGGTCAGTCCAGGAAAGGGTTCTGAGAAGCTCACAGGTCTTTCAGAAGAGACACTGCATCTTAATTTTCTCAACTGTTCTACTTAACTTCACTCATTATTTGCTCAACCTCGTGAACTTGAGAGGGAGTGCGACTAAACTGTTAAAGTAGCGGTACAGCGTGACATTTTGGTGAAAAACGTGTTGGTTACAAGGCAACGCTTTGAGCGAACGCATTCAGACGCTGAAAGACGCCTACCATTAACAACATGGGTTGTTTAATTGACTAAACACCAGCTGAACACGCAAGGCTTACTGGTGTTATTTGTCCCGACGCTTATTCAAACTGGATTTTCGCGGGGAGAGATACAGGCGATCCAAGCATATGCATGTGAGCAGACCAGTGTAATCCAGGTAAGCATATCGTTCATAGTGGCTTGAGACAAAGTGCATACGATCATTCGTGAACACTGCAATTAGGCAGGTGGAACTTCTTGATGATGGAACCGATTGCCGTTCGACTTGTCCGTTACCGCGCGGATTGTATGGGGTAGTTTGACTGGTTGCCACACCCCTGTCGTGAAACACTCGATGACTCAGACAGCATGGGTAAAGGAAATTTTTGTCACTCCGCGGGCAGCTCCCCAATACACGGCAGCATAGGAATCAGACGGTCCAACGCATCCTGCAAAGTAAACACCAACACACAACTTAAAGAACCCTTGTGTAGGTGGCAACTTCAAAGTCCCGGGCCGGAATGCAGGTTCATCATTTACCAAACAAGTATGGACATGAAGACTGTGACTAAACTCCGCCCCATTCCGTCTTGTGAGTTCACAACCCTTTAGTGGAACGTCACCTCGTTTCAATGATTTTTATCCCACCTTTGTGTGACGTTCCTCACAAAAATCCAGATACCCGAATTTTGTGGTCTCATCAATCTGTGGTTTCAGAATTATTTGGTGTTTCATTGTTTTGGGGTTAAGGAACCGCACTTACATCCATCCCTCCCAGTCTGCCTCGCATCACTCCAGGCCAGTAAGCTTGATTCTCATTTTTTGACTCAAGTTCAGTCTATCCGATTGTAATAAACGCCCATTATTGATCACCAATGGTGAAAGAAAGAAGGCTTCCGCTGCGGAAATGTCCACTGAACAGTCACAGACTATTGGACAGGGAAGCGAAACTATCATATGCATCTTGTTTACAAAAACTGAATATCCATCCTCTTTTCGAACGCGTCTTCCTGAACTTTTCTGGATATTCATTGACTGTTGCTCAAATCCAAGCAAATGCTACAAAACGAATCCACAAATTCCGTAATAGATCCCACTTTTCAAGAGACGCAAAGCGGATTTGCGAGAAACCATACTACTCACATGCCGCCCTCATCAGCAGTATCACCGGTACAATGGTAGTGAATATCGGGCCCAGTTCTCATCTATGATGAATTACGTCACCCAACTTGTTTCCCTTCCTACACGAGTCCATGGCTGAAATGGTGACAGTGCTTGAACCACACATTTATTAACGTTTGGTCTTCTGCTCCGTGAGTTTACCCGCTCATTGTTTTATCACCCATTTTAATACATCTTACTCTAAGTAGTTTCCGGTGATACTCCGTTACTGACCAGAAGGGTATGTATCAATTTCTCAGCCCCTATCCCTGGTTCGTCCAACAAATCCTCACTTCTTGCTGTGTTCGTTACGATGGCATGGAGAAGTTAATTCTCCACGTTCTCAAACCTGGCCCAAAACATCACCGGACGGTTACACTACGCTGGTCTCAGCATCGTAAAGAAAAGTACGGTGTGTAGGCGTTGGAGAACACATCCATTTTTATCACGTACTGACTACCTTGTGGCTCATAACTAATCATAATCATATCAGTGTTCAACACTGATGCTTCGCTCATAACTACTGTACAGCTGTAATCAGTAGAGCGAAAGATTAATCGGAAGACAAATCAACCATTGAGCGAAGGTCGACCATTCTGGAGTGCGATCAATGTAGTCCACCGAAAACTTTTCATTCCATCTCCCTCTTACATCCAATCCTTCCAACAATTCAAAATCTCAATAGAAAACGCGACTTTTCTCCATCTTTCAACAAACAATATTCCTCTTAAGCATACCGGATTTGCACTTCTGTTCTACTTAACCACCCTATTTTCCATGGGTTTCACCACTCTGTCAATGCTCCCTAGGTTCAACCACCTGGTTCTGGTGGCAGTGTTATCCGGAACTGCCCCCAACAAACTGCCCTAACAACCTGTTGTGTCTTGATGGACAGTAGTGCAACTCTGTATCGGTCCCTTGGCTTCCTGATCCGCCCACTATGGTATATCAAAAGGCACGGTAGCTCTACACAGCCCTCTATGGAGACAAAAAGAGAATCATTACATCTGTATTTATAGGGTAATCACATAGTGTTCCACAAGGTCGTGCTAGAAGCACCGTGAGGGGGCGAGAAGCGTCCAGTCAAGGATGCTCGATCCGGATTGGCTGGCATTCTGGCCAATCAGGGCACGCCTCCGTTTGGTCCGTGTCCTGCACGTGACACATCCGTCCAAATGACGTGATGTTTGGTTATTAGGGACGGCTGGCCCCCGAACACAACCCAAAAAATGTTTCCATTCTTCAGTTTGTTTCGACCCCTTCCCATCATTTCGAAAGAATCTACATGTCTTACTCATGCTCGCTAGCGTCATGTGAGCATTAATGTCTTACGCATGGTTACCTTTTGTCGAACCGATTGGCCAGACGGCGCTGATTTCTCGTAACAGTTCGACAGAAATCAATAGTCTCTGGTGCGTGAATCTCGCGTCAAAGCCCCTCCCCCCAGATAAAGTCTGCACCTCAACGTGCTGGAGGGTTGAAAGCTCCCTAAGTGACTGCTCTGTTCAAACGCTCCTTGGTGACGTTGTCTTTCAGAATCAGAACACCAGCGCAGATGTTCCACACTGTCTATCACTCGGTCCTCGATTCCATTTAGAGAAAAATTATGCACCCCACTATCAGTTTCTTTCTGAATGATAGCCTGCAAAAGCTCTCGTGCTCGTGGCGTGGCTAATTTAGCTTTGCTTTACCTCTACTACCGCGGAAGCCGCCCGTCGGAGCTAGCATCCTCGTGCCGCAGGAACCTAACTGTGCTACCTGTCTATTCAGTTCTAGTCAACTCATAATAAATTTACATCCCCGATGCAGAAATGACGTTTGCGCCTCTTCTTTCCTTCTCAGCGCGTCAAATCAGCCGGAAAAGAAAATCAACATTTGCAGCTCTTTCCATGATAAGAAGCCATCTCTTATTTGTGATACAATTATCCGGGCGTAGCCAGTGATCTGGCGATGTAAGCTGCGGAAATTCGAATGCGCACCTGGACAGCTTGCTAAGAGATGAGTGGTCCTTTCGGAGGTCCAGCCTTTGTGGAGTTGAGATGTAAATCCAAGATTCGATGCGGTGGCCTGCTATGCAGATGTCATTCGGCGGATCCAGGACTGGCCAAATGAGACAGGTTGAGCTCGATAAGCTGGCTGATGATCGCATACGGGAGGTGAAGGTACTTTCTGGGGTCTTCGATTCCGTTCACTTTGGTCGGCGTGTGGATTGCAGGTTTACCGTCCGCGACAAGGTGAAGTTTGAATGCTGCAAGTAAAAGGGAACAGTCTGAACCGCATTTATTCCAGGTAATTGCTCCAAGATAGGACCTACAGTCTCCAGTGGGTGATGCCCATCGGGCTGCCAACAGAATAGGGTCTACTTGGGTAGTTGTGCGATCAACATTGGAATACCAAGTGAGTAAATGACTAATTGGATGCAGGAAACGCGCGTTGGATACCACGAGTCGATTGAGGGCGGACAAATTGACCAGAGAATCACTGCTTTCACCATGTCAGCCTGAAGCGAGCTTTCTGAAAATGTGACGAATGGCGCCGGTTTAAGCCCCCATTTCCCGCTTTCTAGTCATCAGTAACTGAGAGGATGTTGCGGCTGAGTGTACAGTTGATCACTCTTTGTAGGTCATCGCAAAAATCGTCCATGACGGAGGGGTCCGATGAAGAAGTGAGAGCGCAGACGGATATGACGGTCCAACTAACTAATGAGCCCTTGAAATGAGCTGTTGCGATCCTGGATAGTGGCTTCCAAAAGTGTAGTAACGGTAATTTCCTCAGCTTCGTTCTCGGTCTGAGCCTCCCAAGCTAGCGTTCACGTCAAAACAACCACTAAAGGTGCACAAGGTCTATTAATGCCCAAAACGAGGTCAAGAACAGTTGTACAGCGCTTCGTATATATAGCGTAAACGGTTACAACTTTCTGGAATTTCTGACGCGTTCTGGATGCGCCATTGGCAACCGGCATTTCGCCAATACTGGGTCATGATTGGCTGTTGGGTCCAGATTGTTGACCAATCAGATCTCGTCTTGATGCCGGACCGGCAAGCGTCCCGAATTCTGGGCCAACCTCGAGCGGGCCAGGCTTATCGGCCGTAGCAGCGCTTAAAGACGTGCGGTATAGTGGGATCCGTGCGGATTCCTGCCTAACAAAAAGAATCAGATGTCTGGGACGCGTACGCCACTGTCAAGATCGACGTTGTCCAGACCCGATTTGTGCTGCTGCGCTGTACGCCAACTCCCGAAGCCGTGTAAAGGTCTACGGGAAGCTTTCTCCTGAGTTCACCACATCAATTGGTGTCCAACAGAATTGTCCTCTTTCACCTTTCCTCTTCAACTTCGTCATCGATACGATCATGGAAGACGCACTACCAGCCTCTAATGCCTGTGGGGTCGAAGTGCTTCCTGGGCCTCCGCTCACAGACATCGAGTACG
>NW_008751717.1:566143-582906 GCF_000715545.1 Opisthorchis viverrini | reverse complement strand
GCCATTACCAGCAAACTCAGCTGCGCTGGTCACTGCCGTCTTCCTGGATGGGGACCCCGAGACGGGCCACATCAATGGCTAGAGACATTATCAGACATGGCCCAGTCGCGCCCTCAATGGCGCTCGTGCATCCAAGCTATTGCCTTCAATGCATAGCTCCTTTTCCAACCCCCCCCCACTTGACAGCCCACTGACAGTGCTGGATTTATGCACCAATTTATCAGCTACCGCCTGCAACGCGCAGCTACCTACCACTCCCCCCAAACCATTGGTGAACGAAACTGCGGCAGCTACAACCACAGTACGACGAGTATGCGGTTTTTACAGCTGACAATGATGATGATGATTTGTGCTGCTATGGTATGCTGTGAGCAGAAACCCAGAATCCATACATCAGGAACGAATGCAACAACGATTCGGTAGTCAGTAAGGCCTTTTTTAAGGCATGATGTAGTGGGGAAAAATCGTTCAGCTGTAACACTTCCCCTGTGCCTAGCTGCCATGCTACCTGAAGGAAGCATTAGGGCTGGGATACTGCCAGGTTGCCCAAGCCTAGAGGGAAGTTGAGAGACAGAAATCGGGTTAGAACCACGGTCAGTAAATGCGCGCTCTAACGACTGAGCCATCTCACCCCTAATCAACAAAACACGACACCTTTGGGCTACAGAGATGACCTGTTGCAACAACCGGCGTTCTCCGGAAGTAAAGTGGTCGGATACACGTGCTCGAATAATGCTGTAATCAGAGTCAATTGATGCACTCCAACGACACTTGTATCTCCATCACTGGCTCGGTTATACGGTCCATCTGACTCCAGGGCTTGTTTTCAGGTGGTGGCCTTCAGGCACCACGGTGCGGGTTCTTGTGCTAGATAGAAGCATGACGTGCAGCACACAACTAAAGAAGCCGCTCTACATCATCTGTGCAGGGTGCGCCAACCCCGAATCGGCTGCCAGGATGGGATTCCTTATCAGCAATAAACCACACATCAAGGGTACCTCGAATCCAGCTGCTAAAATTCCGATCACCTGAACTTCATCAGGGATTGGTCACCCGACCTGCGTGTTCACAATGCTTACCAGAATCACGACATCCATACTCCCCACTGAACTATCGATAATACCACTCTTTTCCAGTCTCAGAACCGCTTTTTGTTTGTGCGTACACGGATTCAATAAGTAAACACTGTTCACTGCGCTAATATGCCTTTTTCCTAGCTGAGTCAACCAAATGAACTAGCCGAAGACGACTTTTCGCAGGAATCCAGTCGAGTAGAATTCATCCAACTCTGAAGCTGATTGGAACTACCACGCTGTAAATATCACAAGCCAATGCATTGGAATAACGCTAGGAAGAGACAGGACCTTATCGTGGTGTGGCGGTTCGGGCACCCCCATAACCCACTGACCTATACTGGGGGGTGTATTTGTGATACTCACAGAGCCTCACATACCAGTTTGTCAATGGGTAGGGGTCTGACCAACGCAGACTCCTGACCTCCAGATTGGGGGTCAGAACATATGTAGTAACTTGCTCCTTAAAGAGGGCCTGCACCGGTGATCTTTGACTAACAACGACCGTCTTTCGGTTAGACATTTGAGCCACTTTGGATGAAGATCACGCTGGTCCTCCTGTCTAGGCCTGGACTCAAAGTAGCGCAATGGTTAAGACTAAATTACTGATCGGAAGGCCTGTGGTTTGAACCCAAACCCAGCATTTCGACTGCTCCTGTATAGACCTGAGCACCCTGGCAGTATCCCAGCTAACATGCAACCGTGAATTGTACAACTACAGATGACCACAAACCACATAGGCCGTCGAACGGCACCATCAGCCGGGTCCTCTTACAAGCTGCGGGGTGAGGAAAAACAGGTTAATGCTGACGTTTCCCTTTTCCATCCCTCACACACTCGTTTTTCTTCTCGCCCTGTTGCTAACGACACTTCCATACGTCTACTCTTGAATACTGATGGATCCGTACGACACCTATCACCGTTAACTGAATAACCTGACATAAACCCAGCCTCACATCCGTTCCCTCCAAACATGGACTCTCAGTTTGCTGGGGGGCTTTGAATTCCGAACTCTGAAACAAGCCGGACGACAAACTGTTGTGGCACGTAACTTGGACCGGCCTTCTACTGACTTGTGAGCACTTTGAAATGAGGAGTCAAGACCCAAGAACAGTTGCTGAGCCAACCTTCCTGCCGGCCTACCCCCACTTCTGGATAAGTACCCTTGGTGATACAGGTGTTGCGACCATTTGTGCTTGAGTTTGCATTGTTATAAGCCAGTGAGCATAATGTTATCTACACAGATAGTTCCTCGTTGATAGCCGCCTGTGTGCGATCCCCCTGTGGCAATATTCACTGACTGTAGCTGTTTATGTCTCAAACTACTGTAGCTCTGATACTCGCAAAGGCAGATTTCCGAAGCATTGAGAGTCTCATTGCGGGGATATAAGAGCCCAGATATTGTTGTGCTTGTCAGTGCTATAAAAGAATAGGTAAACAAACTTAGCACCATAGATTCCCAATTGGGTAGTCGTCTTGGACAACGGCGAACGCTTGGTGTAGTTGTGTGCTGACCGAATACTGTTGTGTGGTACAGATAGTCCCCCCTCGCATGTGAGACAACCTGCGACAAAGACATTACCACCATCACCAACAGTATAAGTGTTCAACACCGACGCCACGGGTGGCGTGGTTCGATAACTCATTGCCCTTCTTTCTGGGTCACACGTCTGTTTGCTGCTGCTGCTCGCTTCCTCTTTTACAGGCACACACACACATCACCTGGGCATTTAGAAGCCCTAGGACCCTGGTGTGAAGCTAACCAAAATCATCCACTGTATTTCGTTGCAGAAACGTCTTTTGATGACTCTTACCGGAGGGTACTCTCCTCAGCCCTTCAAGCGGGCCGCTCTCCTTGCGCGATGGCTCAATCAACTACATTTGGGCATTGGATACCGAGCAACAATACAGAATTGCTTGGGGCTTGCACACACATTCGAGGATACAACAAAAGGCGACGCAATGTGAAAAAGAGCATCTGCGCGGATCAATAAGCCCCATGGGTACATTAGGCTGAAGGCATGCAGACGAGAAACTCTGGGGACGTGCGCAAACCATTCCAGCTGGTACGCGCAACAGGCATGAAGGAACATTGGGGAGCGATACAATCTGTGAGAAAAACGGCTCTCTAAAAAAGAACGCTTGTATTGTTAACAACTCAACTGGCTCAACTAACTTCCTGAACCTCATCGGGAAGCTGAACAGTGGACTTAAGGTACCTTTTCGCCCTCAGGCTTCACCGAGCTGCTGATCTTAACAAAATCCCACCAGCTCTTTTTAAAGATGTGGGTTGAATGCTCAGTCATTGTCCGGAGGCTAGCCGCCCCTAATAACCGAACCCACAATGTCAATTTCGGTAGAAGAACTCTAAGCAATTTTACAGCAGCAACAAAAGCAGTTCGGAGAAGCTTAAATGATGCTTGTTTAACCTCTGATGCGCAGTATGTCCGTGAATGCGACAAAAAACATTCGGGCCTCTATCTTCTTCCACAGATGCTGCTGCCAGCTGCATTACTGAATTTAATTTCGACGATGAATCTGGGAGAACTTTCGAAAGATGGTTCAAGAAATATAAGGACTTGTTTGAAACCGACTCTGCCCAGTTAAATGATGCATGGAAAGTTCGACTGTTGCTGGGGTTCCCCAAACTGACCTTGGTTTTGCAAATAATGTCAAGATCCCGGCCCATATATTAGGTGAGCAAAATTCCTTGCCCAATATTCGCTTTCAGTGTTTCAAGATTACATAGTGGGATCCCGAAGATTTCATCACTTATGCCGGTGTGGTCAACACAGAATGCGAACGTTCTCAGCCCAGCTCCGTGAGCGATGGTCAATTCAAGTGTCATCTTCGTGGCTGGTCTCCAACCGCCACATGATGTAGACATTCGGACCAGGCTGCTCAATCGAATTGAAGAGGAACCAGAGTTGACTCTTCATAAACTTACCACCGAATGTTATTATCAATCTCAAGGCTGACGCTGAAATGATTGGACACTCCAAATTCCCTTAGCCTGACATGGTATGCAAAGTAACTTCCAAAAAGTAATCAAATTCAAAACGACCTCCAAGAAAACCGCCCACACCCTATTGGTTTTATGCGGAATGGCATTTTTCACGCCACTCTCCCTACAGGTGTAGCAATTGTGGTTGAAAGGTCACAAAGAATACTACAGAGACAACTACAGGAGCGTGCGCAAACGCTGATCCAATAAAAAGGACGCTGGCAGGGTCCACGACCACTACATTCAGGATGAAATCACCCGGTCGGCGTAAATTCGTCACAGTATGTATCAACGGCACACCAGTTGCACTACAACTTGATGTAGGTTCTGACCTCACTCTGATTTCAAGATGAACCTGGAATGTAATTGGAAGGTCACCGGTGGGACACAAAGTGCACCGTTCGTAATGCATCTAAATTGAGCCGTTCAGTTGTAGTACCCCTTCGGTACCTAGCTGCTATGCAACCCGAAGGGAGCACGAGGGCTGGGATACTGCCAGGTTGCCCAAGTATAGACAGGTGAATTCGAGAGGTGGATGTCGGTTTCGAACCACGGATCTTCTTGTCAGCAAATTCGCGCTCTAACCACCGAGCCATCTCGCCCCAATGCATCTGGTGGAAGCCTCAAACTGACCTGGAAGCTGAACTGTTCCGTGACGTCCAAGGGGACTTAACTCAACGGTACTTGCCACCTCATGAACTATACAGGCCTGTGCTGGATTATAGAGCTTCAATTCTTGGATCAAACCCTAAATGTCATTTGTAACGAAACAGCTGCAGATGGCTCCAATACATTCAAGAAAACACCACATCCTGACAGTTTTGTGGTCGCCGGAGTTACAGCCGAATCGGAGACCAGGAGCATACGCGACATACAAACCATTCAGCTCCTGGCGTCCGGCACCGGTAGCCCTCGCTCTTCAGTCCACTTTGGTGAATCTTGCCAACAGCCTGCAACGTTTTACCCGCTGTCCGAACCGTTCAGTTTACAGTCCCAGGTTCACGTGGATAATTCCACTGCTATCCATGCAGCCAAGAAAGCTTGTTCGGCAGAGGGGACGCCAAAACTGTTCCACAGAAATCAGATACTGATTCCAGGATATGGAGAATGCTTCACCATGGACGCAAGGTTGAATACTAAGTAGAACACGAGGTACAAATAAGAACACAGGTACGGCCAGGCCAGGCGAACTAACTTCAGACAACAGAGTGAAGATCCGTAAGCGAACCACGTCGCACGGGACACATGACAGCCGTCATATACCTCCTAAACGGCATGCTCACAGCCTAAGTGTTATTTCTGCGCGTATGTAAGTCTCCAAACTCACTGTGTGGACGTCCTCTGAATAGCAGCCAGGTGGGGCTGAAAAAAGGAGAGTGCGGCGTGTTAGTTGGATGTATCGGTAAGTCAGTAACTCTCGCCTCAACTGTTCACAGAGAAGCACAAGAACGTAGGTTTAACAGTTTATTCTCCGATCCACAGAGCACGTGGGGTGGAGGGTTGACAACAACAGAATGCGGGGGTACAAGCATATAAACATACAAAAGGTGTTAGCCATTGAGAAGGGCAATCGATCTCCTCTGGACAGTATTCAGGAGTGGTTTAGCATCGTTACCGCCGCCGCTTCTCAAACTAGACAGAAGAGATTGTAATTAACAGTGGCGCGCAGTTTGACACCTGTCGGCATATTACACAAGCCCCCCTATCAGCAAGGCGCCCTCCACAGCGCTGTCAGATATCATGTTTGCCGACTGGAGACAGTTGACATGCACTACGGTTGACCAGCTAGGCTTTCCAGGGGTGCACAAGACGGTAGGTTGAGTCAATGAGGGCGGCAGACGACGATATATATGCATAGGTCAAAATAGGCGTGGAACATAGGCAGTCAAGGAGCTCTTTGAATGCTTTGGCCTGTGATTAGAGCGCGAATTTACTGACCGGAAGGTCCACGTTTCGGACCCGACCTCCGCCTCTAGACTTCTGGTGTCTAGGCTTGAGCAACCTGGCAGTATCCCAGCCATCGTGTCTCCTTCGTGTGGCATGGCAGCTAGGCAACGAAAATGTGTTAAAGCTGAACATGCCCGCCTACTCTGGGTGTCCGGTGCGTACTCAAAAAATCAAAGGTGCAAATCGGAACACACCGGAAATGAGTGAACTCACGTGATCGATTGTGTCCACAGGTTCGGGTGCGTGCCTCGAAGCGCTGGCAGTAGGGGCAATCACGACTCGGAGTGGGCCATCCAGGAAGGTTGGTTGGGGCTGGACGTTGAAAGGTAGAGTGGAAGTACGGTCGGTTAGGGCGCAATGGCATGGGATGGTATGGTCGTCCTCGGGCTGGTGTCCAATGTCTGCTTTGTTGTTGTTGTCGAATGTCTTCCACCTGGTTCGCTACTTGGAGTGCCGCTACAACCGAGTGAGGAGGATCACCCAAGAACCGCTCGCGGAGTTTAGGCGCTGGGGTACCGACGATGATCTGTTCAAGTGCATTTTCTTCTCGCTGTCCGTTGTGTAAATCAGGAAACGCGTCTTCACTTATCCGCCGCAGTTCTCGGACAATAATCGACAGTCTTTCACCAGACAGTTGGATCCGTGACTGGAACCGATATTGATGTTCGACTGGGTGGATCCGCTCTGTCAGGCATGCGCGAAGCCGTTCAAAGACATCTTCCGTGACCCCATCTTTCAAGATATGTTCATCTCGCACTATATCCCGAGCTTCTCCATCCAATAAGGAAAGCAGCACACGCTTTCGTTCACTGGCAGGAAACAGCTGGATGTATTCTGATGTGTCCGCCGCCCAGCGGCGAAAATTGTCACCCAGGCAGAACTTATCTGGGGGTGGGATATTGGGGGGAGATCGAGTGTGGATGAATCCGGCGCTAATAACCGAAGACAGAAGTGGGAAAAACGATTATAACATTCTGTAGCACAAGGACCAAAATGAACCGCCGGATGCGACAGGTTCTTCTTCAGTTTTTCCGTGTGATCGGGTATGCATCGTTGTTACGCATCCGGGTGTGGTCGCCAATTATTTATCGAGCGGATAAACAACACGGAAAGGCAAATGCTTTGTCCCCCCGACCAATCCGCGATCATGGCGATTGTTCATCATGCTCAGTCTCTTACGTCCTGTCGATGGCCTTACACGCACCGGAAATTGAGGAGTGGGCCACAGTTCAATCCTCAGACCCCGAGTTTAAACTCATATATGAGCGGCTTTTCCACAGCCAACACCGGCCATCCAATGACCAAATCGCGGGTTCGAGCTATCCGACGCGCTGGCTTTGGGCTCTTTGGTCTCAGCTGCGTGTGACTGATGGTGTCCTTTACTACCAAAAGGGTCCCACTTACTTGCGCCGTATTGTGGTACCAAGCAGTGCAGTCGAAGCAGTTTTGAAGCGCCTTCATGAAGAATTAGGTACCGCTAACTCTAGATCAAACATCGATTCACCAGCCCATGCTGGTCGTTGATAACTTACCCTGTGACGTCATACAAGTAAACTTCCTGAAAAGTCAACGGGCGAGGATCGACCTCCTAGCAGGTACCATCGAGTTAGAAGGGAACCAAATACCCCTAGTCACGACTGCTTACTCCGCCGCTATGTCGATCGACGTAGACGCACTGCTGTCGCGACTGTCACCTACAATGAGCTCGTCGACGAAGGCAGAACTAGGAAGTGTTCTGTCGGAGTACACCGATGTTTTCGCTTGGAAGGATTCTGATGTTGGTCGAACGAAACAGGTACAACATTGTGCCGACACTGGAGATGCTACTCCCATCCGCCTACCACCACGACGTGTCCCGATTCAGTATCAACACCAGCTAAATCAAATGATCGATGACATGCTGAGCAAGGATATCATCAAACCTTCCGCGGAACCAGACACTCCCCTGAATCCCCACGTATTCAGAGGCTCGGAGAATAAACCGTTGAACCTACGCTCTTGTGCCTCTGTGTGGACAGTTGGCGAGAGTTACTAACTTACTGTTACATCCAACTAATGTGTCACATTCTCCTTTTCAGCCCACCCGGCTGCTATTTTCAGAACATCCACACAATGAGTTTGGATATTTTTATACACGCAGACATATTAGAATACTACATAGCCAAATAGCACGCCAACTGGACGGATGCGTCTTGTGCGGGCCACGGACCAAACGAAGGCCGGACGAACGGACCAAAATGCCGGCCAATCGGGATCGAGCATCCTTAACTGAACACTTCTCGCCCCCTCACGTAGATCCTAGCACGACTTTGTGAAGCATTCTGCTATAACTCCATAAATATAGTTATAATAATCTTCCTTTTTCTTCATAAAGGACTTTCTGAGACCACCATGCCTTATGACGCACCATGGTGGGCGGAGCAGGAAACCAAGGACCGTCAGGGTTGAACAACCGTTCAGACACAACAGTCATCACCACCATCATCGCTGACAGCAACGCGCTATTTCCAGAAAATCCTCATTTGGTGCTTTGCTGAACCTTTTAAATGCCACAGGTATCGCAATTTGGCAAAGCGCGGCCCGAGCCTCAGAGGCATATGCAGTCAAACCTGACAGTCAAACAACAACAACTCCAAGATAGTGAAAATACCCCACAACTTCAGGTGCCTCTCCTTGGGTTGAAAGTAGCGTGCTCGGTGAATGAACGTCCAGGAGCACGACCTAACACCTTGTGGGTGCAGAGAGCGTACCAAAGTGCCGCATGATTTTCATCAGTGCATCCAAAACTACCTGCGCCTTCTAACTTTCGAAGACGAGAATCACATCATCTGCGAATTTCGGACAGAAGAAATTTTTTCCAGAAACCACTTGGTTATCATGGTTTTGAAGGGCTTCCAGTGTTCGTCCCATCAGGCTGTCCATTTCGGAATTAATTAGGAGTAGAGAGTGGGCACCCCTGACGGATAACACTGTCTATAGAAGCTTTCGGAGAGCTCTTGGTATACTGTCCCACCTGCTGAAATTCACAAACACAAAGAGTTCATCATGTTCCTAAACCGGTCAGTATAGTCGAATGAGCCTTGCAACTCCCTGGAAATCCCAAAATTATGGGCCCTTTATAAGTATGGCGTTGCGGAGTGTGAAGATTTCATCTACGAAACTCAAACCAAGCAAGAACCCGGTTGTTGCCCTCGAGTCAGTATTTTACGAACAACTATTAGGCGACGAAAACTCGAGACCAAAGTGGCACAGCGGATTCACTCGTGATTGCCACAATAAATAAGGGCTTCTTTTTCCAAAACGGGCAATATAATTAGTCGCCCAACTCTCTGGAAATAAGGGCTTCTTTTTCCAAAACGGGCAATATAATTAGTCGCCCAAACTCTCTGGGACAGACTCCTTTTCTCAAATGCAGGCAAACTCACCAAAAAAGCACTGAATGAGAGCCTCGTTCCCACGCTCGAAAAATCCCAGTGGGAGACCATTTGCACCAGGAGCTCGGTGGCGTTTGAGAAAACATATGCGATCATAAAACACGGTCCACAAGATGGTTCCAGATTCACCTATCACGGCTGGGTACTGCCAGATAGCCCACGCCTAGCCGGAGAAGTTGAGAGACAACGGTTGGGTCTTAACTACGGACCTTCTGGTCAGCAAATTCGAGCAGAGCCCGGTTTCTAACCAGAAACCTTCCGGTACATGAGTTAGCGCCTAAATCTCTGAGCTATCTCAAGCCCAGTTTTCCCGAGGAACCGCAAAAGGGCGACTATCAGCAAAGAAAGATCCTTCCACTTGGGGACTTAAGACGATACGAACCACCAACACAGTGGCCTCTGGATCGCCAGAGGTGCACGTACGAAAGAAAGTAGATAGCGATGGGGCAGTTTGCTTATTCGTTGTACTTGCATCTTGAAAATTTGTTTCCGATATACAACGCACATCAATGTCAAGGAAGTCCAGTGCAAGGGCGAGTGTAGCCTATTGCCCCTCTCCTCCAAAGCTCGACCAGTAAGGGTAGACAACCAGATTTGGGACAGAGACTTAAAGAGTGATTTCTGGCTGTCTGAGGCTGTCAGCGCCAGATACTACTCAAGTGTTGCAGCCAAAACTGTTGCAAGACGAACGGATGGTCGGTCCCAAAGAAAGGCCATACAGAGGGTCATTATTGGGGGAAGACGAAACGCACAACGAGGGTGAAGAAAGGTGTCAGTAGTAGCCCGTTATTGCTTATCCGCGCTGTTGTATACAGCAAAGTGACTGACCTGATGAGACCACGCGACGGGCAATGCGGTATGGAGGTAATGCTATTTGTACGCACCGTGGTTGTACGTAGACAGGGCATAATTAGGGCCCCTGGACCTAGACAAGAGGATGGTTTGTGTCCGACTCAAGGGCCACAAGATAAGACAGTGATTAGGAAAGCACTACATTCATATCATTAACTTCCGCTAAGTGAGGTGCTTTACAGGTTCTCCAGCCACGCGCAAACAGGATCACAAAGTCACAACAAAATCAACAGCGTGGGCAACTCTCCTGAGATCTGTTCGAGGGTGGGTGCACTTCAGAAGTTATTCTACACACCTTATCAGAATAAGAGGACCGGAGATTTCCATTTATCGCGGCGCTAGTCTCCAGCTTGGTAAGATGCTGGCATTTGGTGGCCATTTTTCGAAGTGCGAACTGCGGCCCCTTCTTAGTTCGATTCAGAAACTGGGTATGAATCCTGTAGCGTCCGAAGACCAAAAATGAAGATGTATTGCTTGAACATGTCGCTGATCACTGAAGTATTATTAGTGTTCTCTTTTATTAAAACAAAAACCCAAAACATGTCGCTGATCACTGAAGTATTATTAGTGTTCTCTTTTATTAACAACAAAAACCACTCGATAAATTAGAAGGAAAGAGACAACAACAAAGTCTGTGTTTCAAGGGCGTGACTTTACAACAACTAGGCGCACCTTAATCAAGTCAAATAAAATACGAAAAATAAAAAGGTTCAAACAGAGGACATATCGTTCTGAGTGTAAGTTGCAACAGTTCTTCCGAGTTCGTTTAGGTGCAGGCAGATTTACTACTATAGTTCTTGGTTGTCCGCAGTTTTTTGGTGTGTTGAACCGGTCTGTGTTCTGACGCGCGCGTGATACGTGTGGGTGTGTGTGCGGTCGACCGTGTTCTGTATATATATATATATCGTTGCAATGAGTGGAAAGTGAAAATAACGATGTAAGATCACCTGGCGTCCTTCAAAATGTCATTGAACGGGAGTTGACATGTTGTCGTATTCATATCACGGTGTTGATGCTTGATTGTGAGACAGACAAAACAGAATAGGGGTAGTGGGCGCCAGCGTGAAATTGATTACGGGAATAATTAAGAAGAAGGGTAACTGTTACAAATACTCCCCCTTTAGTGGGGAAGCATATAGGTGCTGTCATCAGTCGAGGTTGCAAACAAGTCATGTTTTTTCTCGTGATGCACGTTGTGGGGTGTGGAGCTAGAACAAGCAAGAAGACAGTGGAAGTGGATGCATTAATCAGATTGGACAACCGCTACAGTATTCGTGTCCGTTTTCTACCACATTAGCATAGGTGACCATTCTTATCCATTATCTGGTAAACGGTTGCCTGACCGCTTTCTACTTGTCTACTGCCACCGCTCACATTAACCCTTTCTTTCGTTCAATGGAGACAGTATATCAGGATTATTTTGGTAAGCTTAAAAGTAGTGTCCGCTCCAACTAGTCCAACAGCTAGCCTCCCTACTAGCCACCTCGAAGACAAATCCTAAACTTCACAAAACCAGACGCCTACTCTGACCCAACCAGCACTTCGTTTCTAGATCAGCCAACAAATCCACATTTCCTGGGTCCATTAAGCTTGCAGTCATCCTCTTTTATACTGTTTTTATTGACACCGTTGTACCTTATGCGTCCTGCCACTCGCCAGACGCAGCTGCTCCCACTTTATTCCTTCCTCATTTCTCCATTTTTCAAGCTTCAGACTTCGGCTACAGTTGCCCAAACGCCCTGTAGAACCGCCGTTCATTCAATCTGGCTGGTTTCCGGTCCTCCAACGGTAGGGATATTATCCGTGACCATGCATCCACCTGACTTTCTGTGTCACTCTCCTCGTCCAACCTAGATCCAGCTGTCACGGAAATGCGTATTCCCTCTCCGATCGCAGCACCCTTGACGACCGTTACGCGGCTGTCCGCAAACCGAAGCATGTCAGTGCACTGATGGCAATGCACTGCCATACCCAGTGTAATGGCACTCCCGCAACTATTTTTTCAGGATCTCGACTGCAACCTCTCGGCCACTGAAGCCGGTAGTAAATTTTCCGTCTGGTCCCAACCGTCTGTGGGGCGAGTTCATTCTAACCCGACTGTTACAGACGAACAGTATCTTCGAGTGACGCATAATAACAGAACCTCCGGGTAGGCAAAACAAAGTCGGAGCTGTGTTTCTATACGGTACTATTAAGGTAAGAGTAATCCACAAATTATACAAACCTCGTCAGTAGATACGCCTCCAAGACAAACCGCCGGCTTGGACTACAAAATTAAAAAGCAAGGGGGCAAACAGGGTCCCACGTGCGACAGTCACACGTGCAATGTCAGATATAAATGGTCGGATGAACTCAAGGCCAAATGGGTGGAGTGGTAAGAACAAATAAACGTCAGTTCTTATATACACATTAACACAAAAGTGGTGGGGGGGTACGGATGGGGACAGAATAAACGTGGGGAATTTCAGCCGCAGGCTATTGACACACCCAAATTGAGTTCGCCGAAACTATAGGGTTTTCGAAGTTGCTATTTTAATGAGGAGTTAGTCTAATCAATTTGCACCCTCCTGTGACATGTGGCACGTAGCATTTTGTTTAAGTGAGCGAAATGTCAAGGTCATTGACCATCGCCGATTTGGATTTTTTTCCGGTTTACGCGACAGAAAACACGAAATCGCACTTCAGCATATTTTTGCGTTCTTCGGTGTTCCTGAAGAATAAAAATAACATCATAAGAGTACTTAATGCAAATGCCGCCCTATAGAATCAGTTGCAGGCGTTTGTTTGATTTAGACACCTCAGATCTAACAAATGGGATATTTTTGTTTGGTGAACCTGCTCACAACACACTTTCCCCATGGGTCTCATGTTCCATTAAGTGCAATAAAGTTAGATAACAGCACAAACTTGCAGTGGCAGTGCGAGGGACATCTGTGGACGATCCCCTTTCCCAGATATGAATAACTAGCATGTAGGTAATACTGTTACGAGATAGCTGTGGGCGTCTTTCCTATTACAACTACGACGCTCCATAGGTGGTAACCACCATAAAGCGGTCACCACGATGACGGTAGCCGTTGTCACTCGCCTCGACTACCTATTGTAGCTGCTGGATCCGTGTCTATGTGCGACGCTAATTAGGGTTCGCCACATATGTGTGACAGCCCAATCCAATGAGCAACGACGGCCTTTTGTACTCGTATCTCTACTAGTTTTCACTCATCTCGAATACTTGCTGTAGCTGCTAGCCCCCCGCTTATGTGCAACGTTGATAATGAGACTGCACCTACGCACAGTAATATAATCCGATGGTCAATGACGGCCTTTCATACCGTTAACTATACGCGATGCCCCTTGTCTTCACCAGCTACAGTAAACATCAGTGAAATTTATATGCCGACCGGTGAAAATAAGGCCTCAGCTGTGCGTGATAGCCACATCTAACAGCCTCTTATACTCACAACTGTACTCGAGGTCATCTAACTTGGCTATTGATCGTACCTGTTGAGTCAGTGTCCTTGTGCATACATACCTAATCTAATGGCGAACGACGAAACTAATACTCAAAACTGTACGCGATATCGCCTACCTTGACCACTTATTGAAACTGATAGGTCAGTGCCTATATGCGACGCTGTTTAGTAGGCTTCGGCTATGCGAAGTGTCCTGATTTGACTGCCAACAATGGCCCGTCATACCCATAAATGTGCGCGCTCTCGCTTATGTCTGCTGCTTATATCATCATGGAGAGCATGAAATCAGTGTTAAACACCGATCTTCACCGTCGTACCTGCCTGCTACCTACAGTAATCACCAAGCCAGTATCTATGCGGGCCGATAGAAACCAGGTTCCAACTATGCGTGACATCTTAACGACCAACGGCTGCCCGTCATACTCGTAACTGCAGTTGATATCGCCTACCTTGGCTGCTTATCGTAATTGCAACACCTGAGTCTGCGTGCAACGCTTAGTATAAAGCTGACGGTTTTCCATGCTATACGCGACGCCACCTATCTTCGCTACCTACGGTAAACATCAATCCAATATATATGATGACCGGTAAAAACAAGGACTCAACTATGAGTGGTAGCCTAATCTGACTGCCTGCTATACTCACAACTGTACTCGAAATCACCTAACTTAGCTATTTATCGTCATACTCATACTTACCCGATGCCGTTTATGTCTGCTACCTTCAGTAAACATCGCAAATGTAGTAGGCGCAACCTATGGTGAATACCTATAGTAACTGCCAGGCCCGCACACATGCTCGTAGCTAACCATATTGCCCCGGGAACGCATAATAGGCTAACCCGAAGATCAGCGGTTGTCATCACCTGTCAAACGGTAATCACCACCCAATTTGATAGCGCACTCCCAACTCCTACTATTGATTGTACCCCTTCGAACACTCCCTCCGTTACCTGAAACAATGAGCTGCCGTTCACCCCGGCTACTTAGCGTAACTGCTATTCGTGGCGCAGATTTTGAGGCCTCACCTATGCACGCCAGCGTAATACAATGGCCAACGACGGCGCCCCATACTCATAACCCCACGCGTTGACAATGCGCTTGCCAATGAATTTACGAAAACACCATTAGCAAATTGCATTTTCTTCATTAGCATCACTGATACAAGCCTAATTTGTAGTCGCTCCATTTTTTATTTTCTTAAGATCCACTTCGCGGGACAAGGATTCTGAAAGGGAAAATGGGCAAGCAATTTACCTTCGAGAACAGCATATAAGCATCTGGATGTAATTGAATTTTATTTGTTTGCTTACCTAGTGGTTCAAAATTCCCATTACCGAGATGAGGGATAAATGTATAGTCGTCGCGGATTGCCATGGGTTTATTGATTCGGCATTTGAGGCCTTCGAGTTGCGATCACACGAATTCTTCGTCAGCACGGCAAGCTCCAGGCTATCTGAGTGGTGCACGCGCCTCTTCAAACGCCCTTTGGCGTTCTCCAAACGGTGGTTGGCCATATTCCTAAAATGTACCAACCCACGTTGTGCATAGATGTCCCACTTTCGAGTGATGAGGAGCCAGTGGGCAGTCAAATAAGAGACAAAACTGGGATCTGTCCTCCTCAGAATTTGCAAACGGTGGCGAAATCTACGCGATTGATGTTTGGTGCAGTTACTTATTCAGCTGCATTATCAAAGCGGGCCATGCGGTGGAATATGTTCCGACTGCGGTTGTAAATTGTCTGCGAAAGTTATACCAAAGCAATGAAACGTACTTGCTTCCGGATGGCTTGCCGTGCGTGAAAATAGCACAGCATTATATCGCAGCCGAATATAGCTTTGGCCGCCCGCATCTGCAAAGTCATCTTGTCCATGACGAACCTTTTGACTGCATATTGTCCACCCACCACATCCCTGAACAAGCCGAACAGCTTGCGGAATGGCGCAAAATGCTCGCTTTCGACAAAGGCATACATTAAGGGTTGATCGATACTCATGCCCTCCGTCACAAGGAATGTATAAAGCTAGTACCTTAACAGCGAACGTCAGGGGCTCTAAATTTATTTACCCTAGACGGTTAGTACCGTGTGTAGCGTCAACGTTTACAACGTCCGGGAAGCGTCGAAAGAGTGCTGTCCGCTGCGTTCGAGAAAAGCACAGGTGACTATATCTGCCACCCTCCGATTCCACCAGCAGCACGCAACCGCACTCTCAAAACTTGGCTATGATGGAGGACATGTCATCTGAGAAACCGACTAAATGGTAACCAACGACCTAATTGACAATGGGGGTCAAGATTTGACGCGATAGTTACGCAAATGCTTGATAGTGAGCACCTTTCCAAAGTGGTCGGCGACGTACTGCCGAATCTCCGATGACGGAGCACCATGTTTCAAAAGGGTACAACACTCCTTTAATTCATCACTTGTCAGTCGCCGGTTGATGCGGAGCCTGTAAAAATAAACTTGCTGCGTGGATGGTTGTGCTCCAGGTAGTAGGAGGTAACCCTCAAGCAGTCATGGTACCGGCGAACGTGGAACCTTGCCGGACAACCAGTACGACGTGTGCTACCGCGTAAATACCATCAACCATGAACTTACTAGGTGCGACGTATTCCACGGCTTCAGCTTCGTCTGCAGGGATGTCTGCTGCAACGTTAGAAGGTTTTTTCATACAAAAGTGGCGAATTGCTGCTCATTTTGGAGTTTATGAGGACGAAGACAACGAAGTGTTTCGCCTGGTACTCTTTCAAAGCGACTTGAAATGCATTGAATGAGAAACAACCTTGACGAGCTAAATTCTCCACAAAATCGTCCACCGCATTTACGTGCCCAGTGCCAGCGGCTAGCGGCACAATGTTTATTTCTGCAAAGCCCTGCGGGCGAAATAAAAACTTTAACGTCAAAATGTTGCACTTCTTTGCATATATGCGTAGACTATAAACCCGGCTCACCTGCTGTCATTTTTTTGCAATTTGTTTTA
>NW_008751717.1:561402-562640 GCF_000715545.1 Opisthorchis viverrini | reverse complement strand
GCGACCGTTTGGGATGATCTCATATGCCCGGAAAATTACCATCACATGTTAAAAATTTATGTTAAAGTTTTCCTCCTTCGAACCACGGTTTCAGAGAAATTGCGGGTGTGCGTCTGGCCGTCGGCGGGAATTTCATTGTCAACATAACGGATGATACACCTCCCGCTAAATTCTCCACGTTGATTCAGCTGGCGCCCTGTTCTTCTTTTCCGCCTGCGCTCAGCGCCATTCTAAGGTACCCCATCAGCCACCGACACGAATGGTCCGAGTCCACTCCTGCCACAGGTGCCGACCTCCATGGAGTACAAGCTTAATCGCGTCCCTCGAGTGAACACCTTTCTGATATCTCTCTTAAGAACGCCGCCCGCCGTTCTAACATGCAGGCTTCTTACTGAGCCATCCAGGCTCGCCTGACAACTATCTACTACCCCTAGAGGCCATTTCTCACGAAGTAGGTCCTCACCAGAGACCAGAACCAAGTCTTCACGTTTCAATTCTTGAGTTGCTCCGAGCCACTCGGTATGCAGCTGCAACGTTGGCAGATATTCCCTTATCCAACGACGCCAGAATACGCCAGCGAGATAATTCACCTGTTTGCAACCGGTATGATATCGCGGGGCCAAACCGTCGCAACAAACTGTGGAGCAAACGGCTCCAACTCGTTGCTGGCTGGTGAAAGCGGGACTATGGGTCGGTTATTTAGAATCCGTTCTCCCCGTATAAGAAGCGTGTTCATCGGTCAAACATCGTTCCCTACATAGATGTCGTACCGACCTCATTATACGCTCCCACACACCACTACGATGGCCAGCTGCTGGTGGATTGAAGTGCCACCGTGTATCCATAGTCAAAAGCCAGTCTGATGTTTTACTCGGACTCCACCGCTTTATATCATCCCGAAATTCTGTTAGCGCACCAACAAAGTTCGTACCATTATCACTGTAGACATCGGTGGGATTGCCACCTCTACCAGCAAAGCGCATCAAACATTGTAGGAACGAATCGGTCGACAGGTTGCCCACCATTTCCAAATGGACTGCTCTAACCTTCAGGCAGCTAAAGATAGAGCAATAGCTTTCTTCTGGCGAACGGCCGCGTTTGGTCTTAAAAGGTCCAAAGTAGTCCACCCCCACGCACTCGAAGGGGCACCAACCCACTCCTACTCTGTCTGCCGGTAATGAGGCCATAATTTGTGTACCGAGCTGTGCGGACCGCCGCCTGCATAAAGAGCACACACC